>NW_027513033.1:0-292741 GCF_048772815.1 Callospermophilus lateralis
TACTAATCCTAATAAGATGGAGAAAAATAACCCAAACAGAATATAAATACAAGCAGTTCAGAGGAGGCATGGTGTATAGTTGGACATGGCTTTTGCATGACAAAATGTAGGTGCTATAAATCTAGTCGATTTAAATTGAAATAGTTCTCCATGTATTTTTAAATTTAACAAATATGTGAATTCCTCTCTCCCATTTTATGTAACCTATTGAGCACATCTATTTTTATATGCACATATAGAATACTACCTGGTATCACACATACGTTCTTGTGAGGTGTCTGACTTGACAGATACAAATGATGAGAAGTGATCACTCCACCTAAACGCTATGGGATTTGAAAATTCATCCTATGTGTGAGCCTCCTAGTTGAACAATATTATACATAAATCCATGTTCAGTAAATTGAATATTTTTCTATCTGTGTAAGATATATATATCACGGTGAATTTCGATTGGCATATATATTGCTACTTTTTAATGTCTCTCTCTCTCTCTGTGTGTATATATACACACTCCAGATTTTTTTAAAATATAAAATATATATGCCTTATTATACACTCCCTAAATTTTTTCATATTCATGTATGTGGATTTATAGTCAACATTTCAAAAGGTTATTCTCTGAAATATTCATCCACCTGAAATACATATTTGCTTCCTAGTAATGAAAACTAACTTCAGTGAATGGTGCATACATATCCTAATATTTCTACAATAATTGACCCAGTTTCTCATTAATACAAGTAGATTCATATGGGACATGATGTGTATTTTCATGTTCATTCTTATTCGCCACTGGTACATTACTATTTCTTCAGGTAATGCACATAATAGAGTATATATTTCATCCACAAGTTAGCAAAATTATGGGTATGTGTTTCACTTTCAATAATTTTCTGTTTCAGAACACATGTATTCCTCCATGTTTCTTGACTGGTCTTTTCATGAGACTTCTTACCAAACCCATTATTTTCGATTTCCATAATCCCTTTTGAAGCAAAACTCACACACCGTTCATGATAAACCATAACCCTAATATTACCATTAGATGTATAACTGGATGGAATGAATGATTGTATATCAATATAAGATTTCTTATATATTTTCAGATATCAAATCAATCCATTATTTAAAGTGGAACCAGTTATATTATTTATTCACAGTATAGTCTATTCATGCATTGTCTCTATATTCATAGAAACAGGGTACACCTCATTGTAAACTCAATACTAATTTATACGTATTCAAATTATGGCTCCCAGAAATGGTGGAAGAAATATTCATGTCACCTGATCTACATATACAATTTAACCCAGTAATATTCTGGACACAAAAAGAAAAGGTCACACTTATGTTTCTACCAAAGCCTAAATGTAAAGTTAACATGGATTACTAAAAACATCCATGTCCAGGTTGCCTAATGCTCTCAAAAGTCAATCCTATTTGTGACAATATATTCGTTTCTTCCTAAGATAATATATCCAAAATCAACCCTGTTGAAAATGCCTAATTCTATCACACACTTTATACTTTGCCTGATTTCATAATGTCTCTATTGATATCTGCTTTCCTACATATTTTCCTCAGTTCATCATTGTGATGGTTCATATGTGCTCACATTTACATTCACTCTCTAACCAAAACCCAATTGCTAAAAAACTTTTGTTCCAAATCCTATACTCACTCTCCTTCCTAAACATACCGACTATCTTCCTAATCCTACCGACTATCCCTTTTTGACTGGATGTTCTCTTCTACATTCAATCATCCAAGTAATGTTCAGGTGAGCGTCGGAGGAAGAGACCACCAAGAGACTGTCTCATGGAACAGCAAAGGGTTTATTGGGGGTCCAGCATGCTGGGGCTCAGAGCTCCCTTGAATCGAGCAGAGAGCCCTGAGGACATCTTAAGCAGAGCTTATGTGTTTTCCTTGTAGAGGGCAGGGAGGGAAGTTTATTGATGGGTCAGGGCGAGTGGGCAGTTTGCATGCAACCGGGAGAGGGAGTACATTATATATTTTGGAAGTTGGAGACAGCACATTCTGGGAACAAGATTAGCAAACAGTTCTCAAGATTTCAACAGTGTTTTGTTAAGCATACAGAAAAAGAGGAAGTGACAAGTACCATTTTATTAACCTTTCATTCCCCACGTCTTCTTCTGGCTACTTTTAATCATAAAAGTGATCATTGGAGTGGTGTCACATTTTATGTCTGCTAGTGGGGTATTACCATAAGTTTAACTTGTCTAATTTGAGGTTGAAGAAATGAAAATACATGGTTGAGCAAACAGGGTTTTATAGTTAGCAAGAATGTGAGTATTATTATTGGACTGGCCAAGGTTGATAAACGTATAGTTAACCAGGGGGACTGTGTGAACCAAGACTCAAACCACCCTTTTTGGGCCTCTCTCTTTCGTTGACACTCTTCAAGGCATCCTTTTATTTTACTCATAAATTTTTTACAACTCCAGTATTGTTGCCATAAAAATAACATTCTTCCCTCAATGCAGCACAAAGGCACCATTCTCTCATGAAGAGGAGGTCCAACCCTCGATTGTTGTATGAAACAACATCAGAGAGAGAGGTTAAAGATTCCCACAAAGCTGTGATGGAGGTTTCTAATATCTTTAAGTTTTGGTCTATTGCTGCTTCTAATTGGGTATTTTGCTTTGTACCATGGACCAAGGCAGTGGTTCCTGTGACCTCCCCTGCAGCAACTCGTATTCCTAATAGGATGGCTGAAGTGAGGGATATATGTTGCCTGTGGAACCGGGTTGTATGCCCCCCTGTTTGATCTTCAAATGAACCTGCATCATGATAGAGCACTCTGGGTAACCTCTGCTCCATTACACATTTAATCACCACTGTTGACCATTTAATGAAAACATAAAAATGTTTAAGTATATAGAATTATACTCTTGTAGGAACAGTCAAGACAAGGCACCTAAGATAGCACCAAAGCTAGGGAAACAGTCCTATTTGGTTGCAAACGGATTCAGAGGGCATTGCTTCTGTTGTAATCAATTAATCCCATGAACCCCAAGTTTAGGAAGTTTCAGAATTTTGTACCCAACATGTAAGGGAATGTGCTCAGAAGTTCACAGTCAGCAGAAATTCACAAAAAGCAGTTTTTTTATGTTTTTTTCCTCTGTTCTGAGCAAATTAACTTTTCAAGGACACCTGGGAGGGGGAGAGATATTTCATCCCTTTCTTTTTTCCGCTTGCCAGCTGTTACCATGGAGCCAGTTGGTAACTTCTTTATCATAGAAATGTAGCCATCTCTTTGAAGCCCCAGCTCAAAGTCAGAGGCCTTGTTCACATATTTTGTGAAAAACTAGTAAGGGGGTGTCTAGCTTACAAGTACTGATTGTTTTAGCCAGTGGCCAAGTAGAACAGGGCCACATGAAAACAGGAAGTTTGTCTACACTGAACTCTTTTATAGGGACTCTTTTGCTGAACGTCCTAAAGTCAGCCATGGTGAAGACATCTGGAGAAGATCAGTTAAGACTTTTCTGTGGGTGTGGAACAGAGGGGAAAGAGAGGGAAGGCGGGACTTAGAGCAGTTCCGAGGATCTGAGAATGAGTACGGAGAGATGTAAAAGAATAATGGGAAAGGGGTTTGGGATTTTCTAGCAACAAAAACTTGAGCAGTAGAACATGTAGAAAAGAGGGGAAGATGGGAGTGTGTATCCAAAAAGCCTGTGAGGGACTTTAAATTCTTAGTAACCTGTTTTCAGTGATGACAAAGCAACTTTAAAGACCATTTTTATTACATCTTGGATAGGGGTCTTCTCAGCTATTTTGAGCTTTAGGTTAGCTGGTAAAAAGACCTGGTGAAACCCCGTATGGGTGCTGACAGGAGAAGAGAGGAGTGAGTGGGTAGAGTGGTAACTAAGTACCTGCTACCTCAGCAAGGGGGCAATGGTCTGAGAACCGGCGGATGTTTGGGTTGTTGATCTAGTAACGGGATGGGAGAAATCAGGTTGTTGAGGTGGGAGTGACAGCAGAGAGACTAGAGCAGAAGGCTGAGGGTGAGGATCTATTGGAGAAGCATAGTTCAGGATTTGAGCGAAGGACGGAAAAGGCCTCCACATAGGGGAATCTCTTTTCACGCCTTTGAGCCCTTCCCAAAGTTAAAAAGGTTCCACAGAATTTGAGGATCTAGAGACCCCTCTGGGTGCCATCGATTTAGGTTATCTTATTGGTAATATGGCCAATGCTGTGTACTGAATTTGATTAGGAGTTTGGGTTCCATCGTGCAGCCCCTGTATGCTCACATCCCCTTGATTACAGAAGAAGTCGGCTTTTCCCACACACAGCCATGGCTGTTTGTGGCTTTGATAGTTCACCGGGCAAACATAGTAATCTAGGCTAGCCGACCTGCATCTGGCTCACGTGTCCCTACATCCATAATGTTTGTTTCCATTACATATGATACGGAAGGGATTTAATGGAATTTTAGTGGGATCCTCTTCTTCAGGGATATCTGAATAGGAAAGACATATAGCCAGCTGACAAATGTCTGGGTGGAGAGATGGCCACCAGGTCCCTAAGGGGGCTGTATGCAAGATTGATTAAACTTCTTGTCCAGTAGAATTTGTGATCAGCCATCGCTGCTGAAAGGGGTGATGAGGGTTAGAAATGCTGGTGGTCAAGGGGAGAGTCTATAGCCTTATCCACACGGCGAATGTGCAATTTGAAAGGGTTACCAGTCTTTTCCAGTTTCCAGCCAATTCCAGTTTCCAGTCAATGTCTGGACAGGGCGCAGGCTTGAGATGAGAGGCATGCATCCAGGAAGTGATTCCATCTACCTTTACCACTGTAGGTGTTATAAGTAGCACCTGGAATGGTCCTTTCCAGCGGGGTTCCAGCGATGTCACCTGATGTCGTCTTACGAAGACAAAGTCTCTTACTTGATATCGATGTGGAGTCCCCTCGTCCCCAGTTTGGTAGGCAGTGGCCAGCTGTTTTCACAGGTGTCACTGAATTCTTTCAAGAGCTTTAAGTCTGTCAAGCAAGCTGGTGTGGAAGGGATTGTAAGGTCTTAGAGTTGGTGTTAGGTTCCTTACTGGAGAAGGGGCACCATAGAGAATTTCATAGGGGGTGAGGTTACACTAAAATCAGAGTGAGTATTTTCTTCATTTAACAGTGCATAAGGCAGGAGCATAGTACAATCTTTTATTCCGGTCTCTAAGCTTAATTTTTTTAAGGTCTGTTTAATGGTTTGGTTCATTCTTTCTACCTGTCCTAAACTCTGGGGTCTATAAGCACAATGTAACTTCCAATTAATCCCCAGGGTCCTGGCTAACCCCTGACTTACCTGGGCCATGAACGCCGGTCCATTATCAGACCCTATTAACTTAGGCAGGCTGTATCTTGGAAAAATATCTTCTAGGATATTCTTGACCAAAATTTGCGCTATTTCTTTTCTTTTTTTTTTTCTTTTTTTTGTGGGGAAGGCTTAAATGCATCCTGAAAATGTATCTACAAAGACTAGGAGATATTTAAGTCCATACCTTGCTGGCTTTATTTCAGTAATGTCCACTTCCCAGTATTGTCCTGGTTTGGTTCCTCGTATGTGCTTTCATACAGGAAGCTTGGAAGGGTAAGCATTTACCAATTGATGAACCCAACAGGCTTTTGTTACCCATTCAGTTATTTTCTTCACTGTGAGTCTGTTAGTGGAAAACTCTGTTCTTGATCCTTCAGGAATGCCTGCAGTTTCTTTGAACCAAGGTGAGTGAGTTGATGTACATTTTCTACTGACGTAGTTAGAGCCGTGGCTCTTGGAGTTTTTACTGAAAGATTTAGAAATTCCACTTAAGGGCCTTCAGGGTTAAAATTTATTTTGGCCCAGAGCTTGGTGAGCAGATCTCCGCCGATCAATGGGGCCAGGCATTCTGGGACTACTAGGAAGGAGTGATGGATTTTTCCTTTTCCCAGGTCCATGGTCCTCTTAGTTGTCCAAGCCCGATATTTACTGCCATTAGCCCCTTGAAATAGAGATTTTTTATTTGATAGAGGGTCCAATGTGGCCTTATGGGCTCAGTATATTGCCCCTGTATCCACTTCAAAGTTTACTGGGGTCCCCTCCACTTCAAAAGTTACTCTGAGCTCGGGGAGGGGATCTGAGCCCCGACTTTCTTAGTCATCCTCCAGAGTCAGAATGGCTGGCTGGCGTGGCTGTCGCTTTCTATGTCAATTTTGGCCCAGTGTCCTTTTTGTTTGAGTAGGCACATTGATCTGAGGCCAAGGGTGGCCTCTGTCGTGGGCCAATGTATACCTTCTTGTCTCCCTGTTTCTTAATTTTTGGCCTATTTGTTGTTGTGACCTGGACCTTAGTCAACGCCTTACTCTGCCTTTTGTTTCTATTATCCTCCATTTGCTCCCTTCTCTTCCTCAGTTTCTCTCTTATAGTATACCTTCTCAGCTTCTCTGACTAAATCTCTCAAAGTCATATCTTGTAATCAATCTAAGCTTTGTAACTTTGTTTTAATATCCAGGGCAGTTTGCCCAATAAGGCCATCGTGACAGATGCCTTTTGATTCTCTGCCTGACGATAAAAAGGATTATAGCTCCTATATGCCTCCATAATTCTCTCTAGAAACATAGAGGGAGATTCATCAAGCCCCTGATAATCTCTCTTACCTTGGCCAAATTAGTTGGTCACTAGCGGCTGCTCGGAGACCCACTATTAGAGCCCGGCGATAAGTGGACAGATGCTCCCTACCTTCAAAGGTGTTGGGGTCCCAGTTGGGTCGGTTCAAGGGAAAGCCGGCTTTGATTATGTTGGTAAGTTGTGTCGGATGCAAACCTGGTCCAAGGATTTTTTTTTAGCTTCCTGGAGAATTCCCTTTTTTTCCTCTGTCATGAAGAAAGTCCCTAGCAGTTGTTGGCTGTCATCCGAAGTAGGCTGGTGTGAAAACATCAATGACTCAACCACACCTGAGAGCCGGGTGGGGTCCTCGGTAAAAGGGGGATTGCTATTTTTTAAGTTACATAGGTCTGAAGAGAAGAACGGCCAATACTGGTAGGCTTGAATTTTCCCCCAATGGCCATTGTCAATCATTGGTCCATAGGGTCGAAGGGGAGGCATCCCAAGAGTTCCAGGGTTTTCAATCATTCACCGCCAGCGAGTTCCTTTAGCAGGGCCAGCTTCCTCCATGGGAGGAGGTGCTGTGTGTGCTGCAGGGGAATTACCTGGAGGGCACTGGGCCGGCTTAGCTTCCTTCAATGGAGGAGAGGCTCAGTCAGCAGCAGGGGTATCACTTAGAGGGTGTTGGGGGTTAGAGGATGAGGGCAGGGGATAAGGAGGGGGAGGAGAGTCCAGTAGACTCAAATCTGGTGACAAAGGGAAAACAGAGTGTGGAGGAGGAGGAGGAGCAGAGTGTTTGTGAGTTCCTGGGGGAAGGAGTCATTGCGGGGGCAGGGGCAAGGAAAGGCTTGACCCATTGAGGAGGAAATTTGCAGAGGTCCTGCTGAATTAAAATATATGGCTGTTGATCCAGATGACTATCTGGCCACGGCTGAAAGACAATATCTCTGAATTATAAATTAGTGGGAAGTAGAAAGATCCTTCTAGGGGCCATCCGACTCCAAAGGTGGGCCATTCGGAGGTACAGAGAGTCTACAACATCCGGGGCTTTACTGAAATAAAGAGATTCTGAGCCCTTAAACGGACTTTGGTATAGTGATCAAGGGTCAGGGACAGAGGCATTGAAGTGCTCTGTTCCATAATGAGAGATACACAAACAGTGAAAGCAAGACACATGACACAGGCAAGACAAGACAATAAAGACAGGCAATGGACGTTCAACACTGAGACCATGACTGAGTAGCCGGCAAAATCCGATGGACTGGCAATACTGAATCCAAAACAAAATATCACTGAGTCAAGGAGACTATTGTTCCTCAATTTCCCGAGTCCTCTCAGGCGTCCTCCAGGGACGTGGCCTGTGGTTCTGTAACACGACTGTCAGCCACCATCAGAGAGAGCTCACACTCTTCATTGACAGCCATTTTGCCAAACCCTAACATGAAACCTGAAACCAGAAAGAGGCGCCTTACTTATCTGAGGGGGGTCCATTGGGGTCTCTCGTCCACCGCTGCTTGATCTCTGTGGAACCTCCATATGTAAAGGTCGGGCTAGTGTCAGAGGAAGGGACAACCAAGAGACTTTAACATGCAACAGCAAAGGATTTACTGGGGGTCCAGCATGCTGGGGCTCAGAGTTCACTTGAATAGAGCAGAGAGTCCTGAGAACAGCTTCAGCAGAGCTTATATACTTTTCTTGGAGAGGGCAGGGAGGGAAGTTTATTGATGGGTAAGGGTCAGTGGGCAGTTAGCGCTTAACTGGGTGAGGGAGTACAATCTGCAGTTTGGCAGATGGGGACAGCACATTCTGGGAACAAGATTAGCAAACAATTCTCAAGATTTCAACAGTGTTTTATTAAGCATACAGAAACACAGGAAGTGACAAGTACCTATTTTATTAAACTTTCACTACCAACTATCCCTTTTTGACTGGATGTTCGCTTCTACATTCAATCATCCAAGGTACAAGGTCCTATGTCATTGTATATGGATTTATCTGAGACAACTTTGCAGAAAGTAATTCAAAGCTAAGTAGTCCCAATCAAGGGACCAATGCCCTTCTGGGCTTCAAATCTTACTTAGATTTCTGTTTTCATACATATATTTTACCTATGTATTCTACATATATTCAAATATATATATATATATATATATATATATATATATATATATATATATATATATATATATATATATAATAGTATATATATTTCATCCAGAGTTTCACAAATTTATAAGAATTTTTTTTCATGTTTAATCAATTCCTTCTTCAGAACACATTTATTCCTCCAGGTCTCTTGACTGGTCTTTTCATGAGACTTCTTGCCAAACACATTATTTTTGACTTCCACAATCACTTTTGAAGCAAAACTCACACACTCTTCATGATAAACCATAACACTCATATTACCATTAGAATGTAACAGGATGGAATGAATGATTGTATAGCAATATAAGATTTTCTGTATATTTTCAGATATCAATTCAAAAAATTATTTAAAGTTGGAACCAGTTATATTATTTATTCTCAGGATAGTCTATTCATGCATTATCTCTATATCCAAAGACTCCAGGTACACCTAATTTTACACCCAACACTTATTTATACGTCTTCAAAATATTGCTCACAGAATTGGTGGAAGAAATACTCATGTCACCTGATGTCCATATACATTTTATCACAGTCATATTCTCGACAAAAAAGCAAAGGTCACACTTTGATTGTACGAAAGCCTAAATGGAAAGTGAGCATGGATTACTAAAAACATCTATGTGCAGGTTGCCTAATGCTCTCAAATGTCAATCCTATTGTTGAGTACATATTTGTTTCTTCCTTAGATTATATATTCAACAACAACCCTGTTAAAAATGCCTAATCCTATCACTGACTTTATACTTTGCCTGATTTCATAATGTCTGTATTCATATCTGCTTTCCTATATATTTTCCCCAGTTCATCATTGTGACTGACTCTTCACATATACTAACTTTTACATTCACTCTCTATCTGAAACCCAATTGCTGAAGAACTTTTGCTGCCAATCCTATACTCACCCTTCTTCCTAAACCTACCAACTATCTTTCTAATAATACCGACTATCCCTGTTTGACTGGATGTTCTCTTCAACATTCAATCATCCAAGGTACAAGGTCCTATGCCATGGTATATCGATTTATCTGACACATCTGTGCAGAACAAAATTCAAAGCTAAGTATCCCAATCAAGAGCCTAATGCTCTTCTGGGCTTCATATCTTACCTAGATTTCTGTTTTCATACTTATATTTCACTTGTATATTCTTGTAAATATCACAGGTACCCAATACCATTATTCATCAATCAGAATGATTCCTAAGCCAAATCGAACCTGTTATTAAGCCTTACCATACACTTTTCCCTCCATCTAACTATACAGAAGAGCAGGGACAGAGTTTGTCTTACAATACAGAAATAGAGGGGATCTTTCACCGGCAGAGAACCTCAAGGTCCATGCAGAAATGATCCCTGGAGAAGATGTATGCAGCTATTTAGGACCTGAGAGAGCAAAAGTCATCTTCCATGGCAAACAACCTGCTCAGAATGAAGGGATTTGTCTGAATCAGCCACTTTCTTCTTTATGTAGAGAAGACGGACCAAACGAGGCTTGTATGGTGAGCTGTTCCCAGGTGCCTATGGTTGATATACCATTTTAACTTGTGAAACTGTCACAGGAAGTAGAGGCAGCCTCCATCACATGAGACCCTTCGAAGCTACTGTTAAAACAAAGTGGTTGCCAAGGTAGTGTCATAATTCAGTTCCTGAAGGAAGTGAACTAATTTATTGGTGATGGAGCTCTCTGAACTTGGGATCCAAGAAGCCTGGCATCCAGAGACAGTCCCAGTCACAGTCCCAGTGGGCTAACTTATTTGGATTTACCAAGAACAGAGTAAGTCTTTTTTGGTACCTACTGATATGATGATGGCCAAATGCCAGGAAAGCTCTGAAGAGGGGTCTTTCATGAAAAAGCAGGTAGTGGCTCACCCCTGGCTCCTGACAACTTCACAGTGTTGGCCAAGGAGACCAGATCTGAGACAGGACAGGCCATTTTGGGGGAACAAATAATGGCCAACCAGTCAGAGGACACTCTGGATATTCACAGACCTTCTTGGGTAAAGAAGTTGCCTTTGTGGGTGTGGGTGTGTGTTTGTGGCTTTGTCACATGTTCTGAGAATTGATAGGAAAAGCAGTTTGTTTGGTTTGAAGTGGACTATTTCTAGTAAGTCATTTGACAAGGCGAGTGTTTCTAGGTCTGTGTATCCCACTGTGTCCGTGGTTGTCGACATTAGAAAAGAGAATGTATCAATGGATGTGTCCTGTCTAGTAGAACGCTTCCCAGGATTCATTCTGCCCAATTTGTGAATGGACTGCGGTTTGACTTTTCAATTGGCAACACCTCCTATCTCCTTAAGTTTCTGTTTTCTTCCTGAATTGTGGGCACTGTCCAGAATGGGCAAATGGTTTTGTGTTCAAGATATGTACCACCACCAAACTCTGTGACATGGCCATGTACTGGATAGCTGAAGGAAATGGCGAGCATCTCAGAAAACTCAGATACCAGCGTGACCAGAAGAGTCTCAGTGGGAAACCCTGCTTTAAGCCTTTTGCTTACCTATTGTTCTGTTGCCCTGAATGTCAGGAAGGTCTTTGCCTCAGGCCACACCTTGGTGAAGGCTGAAGCAAACAGTTTTCAAATTGTAATGAATGGGCATCACCTGTGGCTCTTTGCTTAATTGCTTTGAAATGGGATGGGTCTGAATAAGCCTCTTTGCCCTCTGTGATGCTGTGGTTAGATTTTCAGCACCTGAGGGATCTAAAGAAAAATCTCTTCTGTATCCAAAACCAATATAGCCAAAAGAACAGTCATTGTGGATGAAGTCTCTCGCCTTCCTCTAAGGATCCTGACCTTTATCAATTGTGAATCGGGATCTTTCGGTCAAATGAGTTCTTCAAAGCCCTGCAGAGGCTAGCCCAGAGATGCGTGGGTTTTCTCATAACTCCAATTCACATAAAGAATCTAAACCCCAGAGCCAGTAGGCCTCAAATTGGAGAATTGGAACAGTATTAACAGCAGTCCTATTTGATCACTCATGGTTAACAGGAAGGGTGTCCAGGACACCCTGACTTTAGGCAAATGAGGGGCAAGGAAGTTTATTTTGGACACTGTCTTGCACAGCGCCCCTCATGAAAACCCCCAGCCAATGGATATTATGTGTGTCTATTGGAAGAAGATAAGGGCCATGTGGGAGTGTTTTGGTTTTAATTGTGGTCATTTGTTTGGCGTTTGGAAGAGATGACTGGGTCCACCTAGGATTGAACTCAGGTGTGATTCCCCTTAGAGACTGTGTTCTGTAACTGACCTCAGAGAAGTATTGCCATGTATTGTGTTTGGATTTTAGGAGTCCACCCATGAGAGTCGTCCTTGGAAACTGAGATCTACGCCCAGGGGGGCTTTCCACAGAGCACTGGGAATCTCATCCAAGATATGCCATGATTTTATTCTGAAAGATTGGCAGCCGTAGTTGAGAGTAAAAACACACATGGACCTCACATTGTAGACCACAATGTGACCTTTTGCCTACTCTTTGGGAAGCCTTGTCTCTGAGAGTTCTCCAGAGCTTTCATTGAAATGAGCTTCCTCATCATTTAATGGTTCCTGAATGAATTGAATCCCACAGTGCCTTCAACTTCATTTATGAAATTTCAAAAACTTCATTTTTGAAATTTCCTTGACCAGGTGGCACTGGAGAACCTTAGGATGTCCTGTTGCTGATCATGAGGGTACCAGACAGTGCCTTGATTGACTGTGTTTCATGAAAATGGTGTAGAACTGAGATGTCAGTAAGTTGGAGCTTTCTGAGTAGTAGGCCTAGAGCAGTGGTGTGCAGGTGTGTGATAAAACATCTGTGGTGGGGTCATGTGGATCTTACACTGGCTCCAAATGGCTTGTGAATGACATGGTGCAGCCAGCACACCCTTGTATATAAAGGCATATTGTTATATAGAGAGTTTTCAGGGCAATGTTCACAATCTGGTTGCTATGATCAAGGGGGCAAGCAATGTTGGATAGAAGCCTGGTTGTTGCATTCTCCTGCAGACCCTGACCCCCCACATATTACAGGACACCCTCCAGGACTGTGTCTCAGTTGAACTCCTTATATGCCTTGAAGCAAATACAAAACACCCAGTGCAGGAGCAAGAAATAACACGAACACTGGAGGATGACCAAATGGCTTTCAAGTCCACATGGGGAGACACTTAGCCCTAAGTGGTCACAGTTTAGCTACAAAGAGAAAATTCAACACTGCTGCCTCATGTTCATTGAAAAATAGGAAACCATGTCCTCCAGGTCACATAGATGCAGACTCAGCTTTGATGTTCTCACTAAAAAGGAAGCTAAAGCTCCTGACAACAATGTATATTTCAAGTGCCCAACCTCATTGTCAGTATCTCCAGAAGTCTTTAGGCCAGTAGAGTTCCATGTTTGTGGAGTTTTACCCTGTCCCTAAGTTTTGGAAGCTCCTCTAAAGCCTCAAAAGTTTTAAACTTCTGAGAATTTTCCATTCCATATATGTATTTACAGATTCTCTGACTCTTCTCCTCTAATTTTGTCTTTCTTTGGGCGAAGGTTATGTCAAGCCATTTTCTGAATTAGAGTGGGAAGTTATTTGTGTAACACATATTGCATACACATTGGATTCATTTTCCAATTTTCCATTTGAAATACTGAATCCCTGACACTAACTTATACCCTACTACACTCTGACTACTAATTCTAATATGATGCAGAAAAGTAACCAAATCAGAATTGAAATACAAGCAGTTCAGAAGAGGCATGGTGTATTCTTGAACTTGCCTTTTGCATGATAAAGGTTAGGTGTTATAAATCCAGTCTATTTTTAATTGAATTAGATATCCATGTGTTTTAAAAGTTAACAAATATGTGAATTCCTGTCTCCCTTTGTGTGTAGCCTATTCAGCACATGTATTTTTATATGCACATATCGAATCCCAGCTGGTATCACACCTACATTCTTGTGAGGTGGCTGACTTGGCAGATACAAATTTTGAGAAGGGATCACTCCTCGTAAACGCTGTTGGAACTGAAATTCAAACTATGGGAGAGCCTCCTAGTAGAACAACATTATACATAAATCCCTGTAAAGTAAATTGAATATGTTTGGATCTGTGAATGATGTGTATTTCATGGTGAATTTCGATTGGCATATATGTTGCTACATTTTAATATCTCTGTGTGTGTGTGTGTGTGTGTGTGTATACACACACACTCTACAGATTTTTCAAAATATGAAATATATATGTCTTATTTGCACTCCCTAAATTCATTCATGTTCAAGTATGTGGATTTATAATCAACTTTTCACCAGATTATTGTCAGAAATATTCATCCACCTGAAATACATATTTGTTTCCTAGTACTGAAAACTACCTTCAGTGAATGGTGCATACAACTCCTGTTCATAGCTGCAGCCTAAGGGGCCCAGCAAACTTCCAGCTGCCTGCAAACTTTCAGCTGCCGGCTGATGATTGGCTCACAGTGGCCCCAGCAACATCTAGCTGATTGGCTCCTCTGCGGTGATGCTCATTGGAGATGCTCATTGAGCTGTTTCCCCACCCTTTCAGACTGCCAGCTGATATTTGGCTCACAGCGGCCCCAGCAACATCTAGCTGATTGGCTCCTCTGCGGTGATGCTCATTGGGCTGCTTCCCTGCCTTTTCAGATCACAGAGCTGCTCATTGGGGGACTTTTTGACTCCACACGTGACCCAGCCAATCGGTCTCAAGAGCAGGAGGATTGTGGGAAGAGGAGAGAGGCTTGTGTGGGAGGGAAAGGCTTGTGGGAAGCCGGTGGTGACAGTTGGGGCTCTGAGGGTTTTTCCTGAGAGGCTCTTTTGCTTGGCGTGTGTGGTTCTAAAAATAAAGTTGCTTTCTTTTGAAAAGTGGCTCCTGATTGTGGCCAGCCAGACTGCAGCATTTGGTGGCTCGCATGGGGAGCGACTGAGGGTAACTGATAAGGTAAACTGCTTGCCCCTGAGGGCAGGACAAGAGGATGGGTAGCCATTTTAAGATTCCTCTTTTGTTTTGCTTCACATTTGCTTTAAATAGCCTGTCCCTGGAGATGAGTGAGATGGAAGAAAAACCGCTCACATCTGAGGAAAAACTATTTGTGTCTGAGGAACTGATAGAGAGAAAGGTTATAATGATATTTTGTTTTTCCATTTTTATTTCATTCTATCTCTGTTTTGTTTGGTGTTATCTTGTTGGGTTGTATTATAGTAGAAATATGGCATCAGAAATTAGAAAAAAAAACAAACTGAAAAAGTGTTAAGTAAATTGTTAGAGGAAGGAGGCATCCCAGTAAAATTAAGAGCAGTCAGGGCATACGTTGATACAATACAAAAATGTAGCCCATGGCTTTTTAAGGAGGAGTTGTTAAATATATCACAATGGAACCATCATGGTGAAGATTTAAAAAGAATAGAAAAGAAAAGCCCAGGGACTCTGCCAGTTGGCACATTGCCATTGTGGACTTTCGTATCTTGTTTGTTTAGTCAAAAGCCTTCAGTTCAGACAATGGTAGAGGAAGGAGAAGACATATTGATTCAAGTAAAAGAGAAGGTCTCTCAAGTTAGTCAGACAGAGGAAAAAATTCAAGTAAAAGAGAAGGTCTCTCGAACCAGTCAGACAGAGGAAAAAAATCATGTAAAAGAGAAGGCCTCTCAAGCTAGTCAGACAGAGAAAGAAAGTGTAAAACAGTAAAAGCCATCAGGGGAAAATTTACAACAGGAGACTACTACTAACACCTTTCTATCACCAGAGGGTGTAAGTGTCCAACCAACAGAACCACCTCTACAGGAGACTGCTACTAATACTTTTCTATCACCAGAGGACGTAAGTGTCCAACTAACAAGGCCACCTCCATATGCTGGGAAGCCCCCAACCCCCACAGTTGATAGTTGGGATCCTGAGACAAGATCTCAAATATTAACATGCTCTATATTTGAGGTAGGAGGGCAGCAAGTTTACCATGCTTTAAATTTCAAAACAGTGAAGCAGATAAAAGAGGCTGTAACAACCTATGGTCCTCAAGCACCCTTCACTGTAAGCATGGTCGAAACCATTAACAACTTGAACATGAAGCCAGCAGATTGCGCTAATATGTGTAAAGTTGTGCTAAATGGAGGACAATACCTGTTATGGAAGGTTGACAATGAGGAATTTTGCAAGGAGACGGCTATGCGAAATGCAGCAGCTGGTTATCCTCAGAGAAATCTAGATATGTTGTTAGGAAAGGGACCTTATGAGGATCAGCAGCAACAAATTGCATATGATTCTGGTGTATGTGCATAAATTGCTGTAGATGCAATTAAGTCATGGAAGACTTTACAAGGACTTGGAGGTTTACAAGGTCAATTATCTAAAGTAATACAAGGAGCTAATTAACTTTATGCTGAATTTGTCGATAGGCTTATTCAAACAGGTACCAGAGGTTCTGGGAAAACAGAATAAGCAATGCTATTACTAAAAAAACTGGCTTATGAGCAAGCGAATAGTTGGTGCAGAGATATAATTAGACCATGGAAACATGAAGATTTAAACACATATATTAAATTATGTAGAGACATTAATGAACAAGAGCAAGTCGTGGCAACTGCAGTAAAACAGGCTTTAGATGCCAGAGACATTAATGAAGAAGGGCAAATTGTGGCAGCTGCACTAAAACAGGCATTAGATGCCAGGCCAAGAACATGCTACAATTGTGAACAAACAGGACATTTTAAAAGGAATTGCCCATAGGAGGAGGGTTTAACAAAATTACTTATAGATATTAAAGGTTTTTTTTTTTCAATTCCAATTCATCCTGAGGATAGTCCACGTTTTGCATTTACTATCCCTGCACTGAATCATGAAGGTTCTGATCAGAGATATGAATGGAAAGTACTGCCTCAAGGGATGGCTAACAGCCCAACAATGTGTCAAATTTATTTTAACAAAGTAATCAAGCCACTTAGAAATCAAAATCCTGAACTACAATATTTCAGTATATGGATGATGTATTATTAGCACACAAAGCTAAAAACACATTGCTAGAATGTTATGCCACACTTACAAACTTATTAAAAAATAATCTAGATATAGCAATAGATAAAGTACAATTAAATTTTCCAATTAATTATTTAGGTGTTCTATTATCCTCAACCATGTACCGCCACCAAAAATTCAAATACAAGTAGATCAACTCAAATCACATAACGACTTTCAAAAGTTATTAGGAGACATAAATTGGATAAGGCCTTATCTAGGTATACCAACAAGAGAGTTGGGATATTTATTTGATATCCTAAAAGGTCCGTCATATCCCAATTCACGGTACATGTTAATGCCTGAAGCAAGAAAGGCATTAAAAATCATTAAAACATATATGGAAAATATGCAATTGGATAGAATTGATATAAGTTTGCCTTTATTATTTATTGTCTACCAACAAAAAATATTCCTACAGGAGTATTTTTGCAAGAAGGTCCATTATTATAGATACATTTATCTTATTCTCCTAACACTATTCTTACTAGGTACCCTGAGGCTATAGGACAATTAATACCCAAAGGAATAAAAGCAGCAAAGTGAGTGCTTGGGATTGCTCCCAATAAAATTATTACTCCACATACTCTGAATCAAATTGATGAGTTAGTTAATGAGTTAAATACTTGGGCAATAATCATGTGCAAATCTAATGTTTCATTTCATAATCACTTACCATCTAATCCTTTATTGTCTTTTTGGTCATTGCATCCTGTAATTTTTCCAAAATTGACAAGAAAAACACCTATCATGAATGCTCCAAATATATTTACTGATGGATCAAATAATGGTACAGCAGCAATAGTTACACCTGATCAAACTTTTACATTTCTAGTACCCAAACAATCAGCTCAAAATGTAGAGCTTAATGCAGTATTACAAGCTTTTGTGATGTTTAAAGATTCTGTATTTAATTTATTTTTGATAGTCAGCATATAGTTAATGCTATAGTATGCCTTGAAGATGCTGGTAGGATTTCCCATTCCTCTACTGTTTTCTCCTTGCTTTCCACTATAAAAAGTATAATCTGGGACAGAAAAGATCCATTCTTTATAGGACATATCAGGGCACATACAGGATTGCCTGGAGCCATCAGTTTGGGCAATGATTTAGCAAATAAAAGTACACATGACATACATATTTTCTCTACACTAGAAGAAGCTATAAATTTTCGTAAAAAGTTCCATGTCAAAGCTAATACCTTACAAAAGCCTTCTAAAATAACTAAGGAAAAAGCTAGACAAATAATAAAACAATGTCAAAATTGTGTGACCTTTTTACCACAAGTTAATCTTGGAGTCAATCCTAGAGGATTGATACCTAATCATATTTGGCCGATGGACATCACACACTTGCCAGGATTTGGAAAATTAAAATATTTGTATGTTACAGTTGATACTTCTTCTGGATTTTTGATGGGCACCCTTCATGCCGGAGAAAAAACTAAAGATATTATCACTCATTGCTTACAAAATTTTGCCACTGTGGGCGTTCCCAAACAGTTAAAAACAGATAATGCCCCTGGTTATACTTCTACCTCTTTTAAACAATTTTGGTCATCATTTGGCATTACTCATATAACATTAATCCCATACAATCCACAGGGACAAGGCATAGTTGAAAAAGCTCATCAAACTATTAAAAAGTACTTATTAAAGCAAAAAAGACGCAATTGGGAAAGGGTATATATTCCCCAAAGACAAACTTAAAATAACCCTTTTTATTCTAAACTTTTAAAATTTGGATTCATCAGGACTTAGTGCTGGGGAAAGGCATATGTGTCCAAAAAATGTGCATAAGCCCAAGGTTCTTTGGAAAGATATTCTAACAGGACAATGGAAAGGTCCTGACCCAGTAATTGTCTGGAGTCGGGGGTCTGTTTGTCTGTTTCCACAGGAAAAACAGTAGCCGATTTGGATTCCAGAGAGATTAACCAAGGTCCTGACCCAATGATTGTCTGGAGCCAGGGGCCTGTTTGTGTGTTTCCACAGAGAGAACAACAGCCGATTTGGATTCCAGAGAGATTAACTGAAGCGATTTCTACAGAACAAAAAGAAGATGATTTGACTCAAGTCCATATCAGCTGATATCCAAAATTCCAGTTTGGCTACCCTTACATCTAAGATAGAACCAGGATGCTTTTTTCAATATCTATTTTATTATTGCCTTTTCCCACATTTTATTTTGTTTTTTTGAGCTCATACATACCTAGTTTAATGTTTTGGTGATCAGTTCTATTTTTTGACAATAGAGTTTTTAAACATTGCAATGGAGATTTCACATGTAAAAAGTTATAAGGCCTTTACTATTAGGTTATGTGTTGTATGTATTATATTATGTGTGCACACTTGTGTTTTGTGTTATATGTTTGAATGTTCATATGTCCATATATCATATATGATGAGGGCTCATGAAAAAATTGATCCAAATATTTTTTTATTCACATTATTTAAATGGCTTAATTTAAATTGGGTAAACAGCTGTTGAGGATTGTTTTAAAATGTGAACAAAAAAGGAGGTTAACAGATCTGTTTGTTTTCTTTCACATTTCCTTTTCATTATATTTAATAATTCTCTCCAAGACAATGTAAATTGTTAAGAAAATTGTTTTATTTCAGTGTTTTCTGGAATGTTACATAATTTTTTCTTTAGCCATTATTGCCAGAATTTCTATCTTCGTCACAGTGCTGGTGAAATCAAAGATAAAACCAATCTACAGCTTCTGCAATAGCCATCACTGAACTGCTTGCAGAACTTGCCTGGACACATTGTGAACTCACATGTATGCATTGTAAACTATCTGTTTGTGCAGCAACTTGTGGTAGTGTTGGGTTATATTTGCTGATGATGTCATTGGTGGTACAATTTTTTCAAAAGGAGCCGTCAATTGGCTTGGTGTATCTTCCTCCCTTCTGAGATTCCAAAAGTAAGGGACAGGGTAAACACTCCACAACCATGGAGCTCTGCTGGCCTAAAGACTTCTTGAGAATCTGCCTCTGACGTTGGGCACTTGAAATATATGTTGTTGTTGGGAATTTTAGCTTTCTTTGTAGTGAGACCATCAAATCTGGGTCTGCATCTATGTGACTTGGAGGTCATGGTTTCTTATTTTCCAATGAACATGAGGCAGCAATGTTGAATTCTCTCTTTTAGGGTAAACTGTGGCCACGGGGGGCTAAGTGTATCCACATGTGGACTGTGAAGCCATTTGGGCATCCTTCACTTTTTGTGGTGTTTCTTGCTGCTGAAATGGAATTTTTGTATTTGCTTCACGAAATACAAAGAATTCAACTGTTACCCAGTGCGTGAGGGAGATCTGTCACCTGTGGTAGGTCAGGGTCTGCAGAAGAATGCATCAACCAGGCTTATATTCCACATAGCTTGCCCCCATGACCATAGCAACCCGATTCTAAACATTGCCCTGAAACCTCTCCATATAACAAGATGCCTTTACATAGAAGGGACTGCTGGCTGCACCATGTCTCTCACAAGGCATTTGGAAGCCAATGGGAGATCCACATGGCCCCACCACAGATGTTTTATCACACACCTGCCCACCACTGCTCTATGCCCACTCCTCAGCAGGCTTCAACTTCTTGGCATCTCTGTTCGGCACCATCTTCATAAAAACCAGTCAATCAAGGCACTGACTGGTATACTCATGATCATCCTCTGGATATCCAAAGATTCTCCAGTGCCACCTGGTCATGGGAATTTTAAAAATTTCATGGTATTTATCTAGCCACTTTTCAAGGAGGAAGTTGGAGGCACTGTGGGTTTCAATTTATTCTGGAACCATTAAATGGTGAGGAAGCTCATTTCAATGAAATCTCTGGAGAACCCTCACAGGAAGGTTCCCAATGAGGTCTACAATGTGATGTCCATGTGTGTTTTGACTCTCAATTATGGCTGCCAAGTTTTTCAGAATAAAATCATGTGATATCCTCGCTGAGATTCCAAGTGCTCTGGGAAAAGACACCCTGGGCCAAGATCTAAGTTTCCAAGGGTGACTCTCATGCGTGGCCTCATAAAATCCCAACACAATTTATGCCAGTACTTCTCTGAGGTCTGTTCCAGAACTCATTCTCTAAGGGGAATCACACCAGAGTTCAAGTCCAGGTGGACCCAGGCATCTGTTCCAACTGCCACACAAATGACCACAATTTAAACCAAAACACTCCCACATGGCCCTCATCTTCGTCCATACAGACACTCATCATAACCTCTGGCTGGAGTTTTCCATGAGGGGTGCAGCACAAGACAGTGTCCAAAATAACCTCCCTTGCCCCTCATTTGCATAAAGACATGTTGGCCTGGACACCCATCTTGGGAACCAGGAATGATCAAATAGGCCTGCTGTTAATACTGCTCTGCTTCTCCAATATGAGGCCTACTGACTGTCAGGTATAGATTCTTTTTTTTTTTTTTTTTAGAAAGAGTGAGAGAGTGAAAAGACGGGGAGAGAGAGAGAATTTTAATACTTTTCTTTTTTAGTATTTGGCGAACACAACATCTTTGTCTGTATGTGGTGCTGAGGATCGAACCCGGGCCGCACGCATGCCAGGCGAGCACGCTAGGGCGTGAGCCACATTCCCAGCACCAGGTATAGATTCTTCATGTGATTTGGATTCAGTTGAAACCCAAGCACCTATGGGCTAGTTTCTGCAGGGCTTTGAAGATCTTATTTGAACCAAAGGTTCGTATTCTTACTTGATGGAGGTCAGGAACCTTACAGAGAAAGGCGAGAGAATTCTTCTACAATGAATGCTCTTTTAGCCAATGTAGTTTATGATGCACACATGGGATCTTTCTTTAGATGCATCAGGTGCTGAGAATCTAAGCCACAGCCTCACAGAGGACCTATAGCCTGATTCAGACACATTCCTTTCCAAAGCAATTAAGCAAAGAGCCACATGTGATGCCCATTCATTTGCATTTGAAAACTGTTTTCTTTATGCTTCCCAATGGGTGGCCTGAGGCAAAGATCATCCTGACATTCAGGGCAACAGAAAAATAGGTAAGCAAAAGGCCCAAAGCAGTGTTTCTCCACTGAGACTTTTCCTGATCACAGATATCTGAGTTTTCTGGGAAGCTCGCCATTCCCTTCAGCTATCAAGTACATGGCCATGTCACTGAGTTTAGAGGTGGTACATATCTTGGAAACAATATCATGAGCCTATTCTTTAGAGTGGCCAGGATTCAGAAAAAAAACCAGAAACTTAGTAAGATATCAGGGGTTGCTCATTGATAAGGCAAGCCGCAGTCCATTCATAAATTGGGAAGTATGAATGCTGGGAAGCTTTCTACTACACAGGACAAATCAATTGAAGCTTTCTGTTTTCTAAAGTCTACAACCACGTACACGGTGGGATACACAGACCTAGAAACACTCGCCGTGTCAAACGACTTACTAGAATCAGTTCACTCCAAAGTAAACAAACCGCCTTTCTTACCTATTCTCAGAACATTAGACAAAACCACAAACCCACACCCACACCCACAAAGGCACCTCCTTCCCCCAAGTAGATCTGTGACTATCCAGAGTGTCCTCTGACTTTTGGGCCATACTATGTTCCCCCAAAATGGCCTGTCCTGTCTCAGATCTGGTCTCCTTGTGAAGCCAGATTTAAAGTTAGGTAGTCAGTGTAGTCAGGTAAATTGGGTCTAATATCGAGTGAAATCTAAAATGGAGGCCATGCTGGGAATGACTCAGGGAAAACGCAGGACAACTCATGGAATGTTAATGAAGTCCTGAAAAGGTTCTAGGCCAAAGTCCACCTCAAAGAAATGTTAATGGAGCCCGGAAAACAGCCCCAACAGACTTGGAGATAGCCCATCCCAAAAGGTGATAATTAAGCCCACCTGTAGGCCTCCAACCTACATTCCATCACTGAAAGAACTATAAAAAGGGGAAAGAACAGCCCTTCCACGGATTCCACCTCTTGGGTCCCCTTCTTCCTCCGGGAGAAGTCTTTTCTGCTGTCCTTTAATAAATTTCTAATTTCTATTCTGACCTTGCCTCGGCGTGCTTCTTTGGTGTTATTCTTCAACATTGGGGAAGCAAGAACTCGTCACCGGTCAACAGCGGTTTCATATTGGAGGTCCCATACCGAGATTCTACACCGAGGTAAGTGCACGCACCCCATGTCTGTTTGAGGTGCATCTTTCTCTCTCTTTCTCTCTGGAGGGTAAGGTGGGCACCCGACGGCTACTTAAATGCAACTAGTGCAGCCGCCACTCTTCAAGACTCGGGTGAGAGGTTTCTCGGCCTAGGCAGCTCTCAATCACCTGTTCAATACAGAGCAGGCATGTTGGGTTCTGCCAAAGCCGCTTCCAACTTTTCTGTCTGGGCCCGGAGAGCAATTGGCGTGAGTACACGGTGTCCCGAATCCCGATCTGCCTCGGATGCGTGGAGGTGGGGGAAGGAGTTTGGAACAACTGCGGAATTCCGGTCTGGGCTACTCTCAGAGGATTCTTAAGGTTCCTTTCTCTTGAACCTCCTCCCGACAGCCCTCAGGGGTATCTAGGGTGATCGGTAGATGAATGGCACTGAGGGAAAGCCCCAATCAACATTTGCCTCCGTATGGGCTACGCAACACTCCCAACCTCGCATCCAATCCCTCCTGGATGCTCCCCTTCCTTCACAGGTCAGAAATGTTAGCAATTCGGGTTGAGACTCAGAAAGGCATGAGATAATTAGTAAAATCTGCCCAGGTTCCCTAAGGTGCATAGGTAACTTTCAATAGTCTGTTTTACCGCCCAATGTTTAAAATGGGCTGTGTTCTCTTTAAGCTGCTAGAGAGGCATTTTTAGAATCAACTCCTCAGGTAATCTGCTAGTCTACAGAGCAAAGGCAACAAAAGAGAGCATGTTTCTCTTTTACAATGGGTTTTTAGTGGCCAGGAGGATACAGTAATGGCCTTAAGTCTGAATCCTCCCAGGGTCTCTGGCACAGGGCAAACTGAGACCCTAGCACTTTGCTAAAGGGGACCAGAAACCCCTTGGCAAAGCAAGGTGAGAGACGGGTTTTCTGGACCGTTTAGGAAGCTCAAACCTAGGGAGACGTCCCTAATGAGAACAGTTTTCTCTGGTGCAGCGTGGGCGCCTGAGTCCTGTTTTCTTCTCACTCAGACGGGAGCTTCTCTCTCTCCAATACGCCAGGTGCACCACTAGCCTGCGTATTGAAAAATTGGGATAGTTTTGAACCTCAGACGCTCAAGACAAAGCGCCTCATTTTCTTGGCCTGGCCTCAATACAAACTCTGATGGAGAAACCTGGCCACCTGAGGGAAATATCAATTTTAATACAATTTACAAAAAGGAAATGGTGTGAGGTGCTGTATGTTCAGATTTTCATTGCTCTAAGGGAAAATCCTAAATTATGCCAACAGTGTAAAGTAGACAGCTATGATATCTGCTATGAAGAGAAAAAAATCTTGGACTCAGAAAAAAATCAAGAGAAAAACTTGAGCTGATCAAAGTACATACCCTCTTCCCCCTTCAAGACCTAAGGCAGATAAAAACTGACTCTACTAGAAAAGTTAGGAGATATGCCAGATTGCCTGGGATTGGGTCTATCCAAAGGTGCTAATCCTATAAGTAAAGGGGAAACTGAGGATTTCTCAGCAGCTGCCAGAGCCATTTGCTCTGGAGAATTTCCTCATTCTTTCCCTGCACTGCAAGGATTACTCCACCTGAATGCAGTAAAGTCAGTCACACTGAGACCCTTAATTTTACACCTATAGTTGCCCCTATGTGAAAACATCTGGTCCACTCATGGGAAAATCTATGGTGCCACTGATAGGAGTCATAATTAAATGGAAGTTCAAAACCTGGAGAAATATTTTCTTATCTAGTTGTCTGATTGTTTCTTGGGGATAATCTAGGCTAAATGTGTGTCTAAAAGATGATGTTTCATTGTAACATCTGGTATCTAAATGAGTTTGAAGCATTGCACATCTTGCAGTTAAAAGTTAGGGTTAGGTAATTGTTTAGTTTGATTTCAGATAATTCATGCCAGAGAACTTAGATACTTAGGATAGAAAATTAGAAGAACTCTACTTCCAAGTTGGCAAGTAACTCCCAATCATTCAGTCTTATTTTTTCATCAATTTTGAACTGGGTAGCCTGAAAAGATTTCACTAGGTGTACCAGTGCATTAATTTGGGCAAGGATAGTAAATTATGATTTGGTATCTGTTCCCCTTAGTGTGTAAGATTCAGGAAAAGAAAATGTTGGATTGGGACGTTGGTCTGGCTTATTGAAATAACATTGAATAGCAACAGTCTTGGAAATTTTTAAAGCTTAATTTTGGATATACATGGTAGTGTGTAGTTCTCTTTTAAAATTTTTCAGGTGATTTAATGAAACTTAATACTACTTTAGGAACTTCAGAACAAAGAAAGTGACTTAATGATCCTAAAGAAATTTCTTCTGATGATATAGAGATCCTATTTTCAGTTTTGTTTGAGCAAGTTTTTCTAGTGTAGAAAGATGTAAAGGTATGAAATTTTATAAATTGCATTTTAAACTTGTATCATAATTTTCAACATCCAAACCTGGAAATTGTGACTTATGGTTAAAATGCCTTAGGCATGAGGTTTGTGCTCAGAATTCCAGTTTTCCCAGACCCAAGTCAGGGCTTAAGCTGATATGCAAATAGAAGAAGCCTGGAGCACTCAGTAGGAGACAGATCTGAGACCCAAGGAAAAAAAAAGGGTAAAAGTGTCTTTTTATGGGAACTCAAACTAGATTAAACCAAAGAGTAATTACAGGCCGGTCAATTTTTTTCTAGGACTTTTGTTTTTTTCTTAAGATTCTGTATTTTTTTTTTTTGAGCTCATGATTTTGATCCTACAGACAAGTTAATGTTTTTCTGATAAGTTCTATTTTTGATCAACTATGGAGTTTTTAAACATTGCAATGAGATATCACCTGAGAAAGCAACAAGGCCTTCACTATTGTGTTGTGTTACACTTGTGTTACGTGTTGTATGTCAGTATGTCTGTATGTGTGTATGTATGTTCATATATCATGCAGTGATACAACAATTGACAGATGAGGAGCGCTCATGAAAAACTTTAAAAATGGATCCAAATATCTTTGATTCACGTGATTCAAATGGCTCAATTTAAATTAGGTATAACAGATGAAAGTAAAGATGTCTTTAAAATTAAGCTTATAAGTTTTTCTAGGTGTTCAAAAATAAAACCTAACAAAATGTTGATGTCTATAAAATAATCTGATTAAATTCAAAATTTACAAGTATTGTTTCAAAATGTGAACAGAAGGAGGTTAACAGATAAAAAAGAAACTAGAAGGTTCTAGGTATGGATTTCATAGAGGGAAAATGTGTTTCGGGATAAGAGTCTATATGATTAAGTAATTAAGAGGGTTTAAGTAAATGATATAAAGAAGGTCTGTGTAAGTTGCTTATAAGTGTAAGTTTTTGAGCAAGTAATCTTAAAGAAAACAGCTGGTTAAACAAGTGCTGTTGTTTTTAGAGAATTGTGCTAGGTTATCTCTTTAAAAGCTAAACTTGGTTTATATAAAAACATCAATGTAATTGGTGCTATTAATGTGTTCACATCTTCCAGGTATACAAGTCTGTTAGGTAGAAGCTTTAGAAAGAGCATTATATCAAGCTGGTGTTCTAAAGTTGTATGGTAATTTTAGGCTTAAAAGAAAGACATGTTGGAGATATAATTAAATCATTTGTGTTCTATAACTGGGCTTGTTATCAATAAGATATGTACAGTTCTATGTTACCTTTTTACACTGAGATACAACAAGTGTATTTTTAAGTTAATGAGGGCTTAATCTGTGTAAAGATTTTATTGTAAAACACAAAAGTACTTTACTACTTTTCTACAAAAGGTTAAAAGTTTTCAACCTTTCTTTAATTCATGTTTTAGATGTGATATTATGTTGTGTTTGCTCAAGTTCACAACAATTTATGTAGGCTTTGTAAAATAATGTTTAAAAAGCAAAGATCAGTTTCAGAACTATAGTATTTAAGATCTATGAAGAGCCCCACCTTACTTGAGATAAGGCTCTGTGTCCCATCTCACTGCATGTGAAAGTGACTATGAAAGAAGTAGGCTAGATTTCAGTACATTTGAAGTTGTGCCCAAAAGTTGTTTTTTGTCAAGATTACTAGGATCTCAAACAGGGGATATAATGTATAACTCCACCAAAATTCAAGGTAGCTATTACATGAACTAAATATGTTTTTACCCTAGTTAATTTTGTTTTGTAGTTTGCTTTTAGATGGTCTAAAGATTACCTGTTTTGCAGAGGTACTGCTTTAAGAACTCACAACCTGGGTTAATTTAAGATAAGGAGTTATCACCTACAGGATAGAGAGATAGACATTAAAGCCCAGTGCTCTTAATATAAGGCTGTTAAAACTTATTTGCTGGATGTTTAAGATTAAGTTTTAAAATTAAAAATTTGGCTCTTGCCCTCTGAGTCAGTCTGAGTCAGGGGATAGGGGACTTTTCCAAAGAGCTTTGCAACTCTAGGCCACATAACCTCCCAATCAGGGAGATTAATGAGACCAGTGGAGGACAGAAAGCCAATCAGTGCATTTGCTGTGAAGAGGAGGGTCATCAGAAAAGGGAGACATGCCTGATGCTTCCGAGGGAAGTCACATGGTCAAGCAAGGCCTGGACCCATCCTAGCGCAAATGGCATTAGCAGATCTGAGAAGCTGCTGTAAGTTCCCGAGGACTCCCAAGAAAACTCAGCTGACTGTTAACAATAGATAGAAACAAAAGTCAGTTTGACTTGCTTCATCTTAAACACTTAGCAAAGACAGTCAAAGCCAAAACACAGCTATTCCTGGGCATTTTAAATAAAATAATAGTTAAATGTAACTTCCATAAATAAGTAAACTGGAGGCTTCAAAAGAGATTCTCAGACAGGAATGCCTGATAACTATCAAAAGGAACTGCCAGAGTAGTTTTTAGTTCAAGGCCTTTGTTTGCTAGTATGGTTATCCAGCCCTAAGTTACAGAATTAAAGATTTCTCTATTAGACACAGAGGTCATACTAGTAAAAGGATTTTGCAAGTCAGATGACATTAAGTTATTAAACTGTATCTTAAGGAAAAGGACATCTATAACCCTAGAAGTTAAATGTTGTGTTTACATCCCTGACAATACTGGCAATGTGACAAATATCCTTAAAGATTTACATGCTCAGATAGAAGCCATGTCCTCAGCAACTTTGTCATGGAAACAATATCTTGGCTCCTTGGTACTTCCTGGTGGAAAACATTGTTAGTCTTTGTCTTTGCCATCATACTCATTGGCATATTCCTGTGCTATGGGATTTATTGCTGCATCAATCTGGTTCCAGTACTAATGAATTCTTGTTTCTCTTATAGACCACCCATCACTCAAATGGCCCTCCAGCCTATTACTTCTCAATCAGACTTCTATCATGGACCCACTCGATAGACCCAATTTTTAAAGGGGGACTCCAAACTGCTTGCCCTACACCGTCTCTTTTCAGCCTGAAGAAGCCAGAGAGATTTTCTTCGCCCCCCTTCCTTACAGCAGTAAGGAGTTCCCAAATTAGAGGGGGGAATGAAGCCAGATTTAAAGTTAGGTAGTCAGTGTAGTCAGGTAAATTGGGTCTAATATCGAGTGAAATCTAAAATGGAGGCCATGCTGGGAATGACTCAGGGAAAACGCAGGACAACTCATGGAATGTTAATGAAGTCCTGAAAAGGCCCTAGGCCAAAGTCCACCTCAAAGAAATGTTAATGGAGCCCGGAAAACAGCCCCAACAGACTTGGAGATAGCCCATCCCAAAAGGTGATAATTAAGCCCACCTGTAGGCCTCCAACCTACATTCCATCACTGAAAGAACTATAAAAAGGGGAAAGAACAGCCCTTCCACGGATTCCACCTCTTGGGTCCCCTTCTTCCTCCGGGAGAAGTCTTTTCTCCTGTCCTTTAATAAATTTCTAATTTCTATTCTGACCTTGCCTCGGCGTGCTTCTTTGGTGTTATTCTTCAACATTGGGGAAGCAAGAACTCGTCACCGGTCAACAGCGGTTTCACTTGGCCAACTCTGTGAAGTTGTCAGGAGCCAGCGGTGAGCCACTACCTGCTTTCCCAGGAATAGCCCCGCTTCAGAGCTTTCTTGCATTTGGCCTTCCTCACATCTGTAGGTACCAAGAAAGACTGACTCATACAGGAACATGAATGAATTTAGGGAATGTATAATAAGACACACTTATTTCATATTTTGGAAAATCTGGAGAGTATATATATATATATATATATATATATATATATATATATATATACACACACACACACACACACACATTAATATTTAGCAATATATATGCCAATTGAAATTCATCACGAAATATAATACATCCACATATCCAAAAATATTCATTTTACTGAACGTGGATTTATGTATAATGTTTTTCACTAGGAAGCTCACCCATAGGTTGAATTTTCAGTTCCATCAGTATTTAGGGGAAGTAATCTCTTCTCACAATTTTTATATCCAAAGTCAGTGAGCTCACAAGAATATACGTGTGTTACCAGGTAGGATACTATATATGCTTAAAAAAATACATGTACTCAATAGGCTACAGAAAAAGAGAGACAGGAATTTACATATATGTTAACTTTAAAAGCTCAGGGAAAAATACTACAATGAAAACTTGACTAGATTTATAACACATACTCTTGATAA
The DNA here is from genome assembly GCF_048772815.1 of Callospermophilus lateralis. Classification (NCBI taxonomy): domain Eukaryota; kingdom Metazoa; phylum Chordata; class Mammalia; order Rodentia; family Sciuridae; genus Callospermophilus; species Callospermophilus lateralis. The sequence continues at coordinate 29,452 of NW_027513033.1, forward strand.
AGCAGAAGGCAAATCCAAGCATACACCATGCTTCCTATGAAAGGCCTGTATTTCTATTTAGTTAGGTTTCTTTTTCTCCATTATATTAAGATTAGTAGTCAGAGTCTAGTAGGGTATGGGTTAGTGTCAGGGATTCAGTATTTCAAATGGAAAATAGGAAAATGAATCTAATGTGTATGCAAACATGTGCTACACAAAAATCTTCCCACTCTCATCCAGAACGAAGCCTTGACATAACCATTGCTCCAAGTAAGACACAATTAGTTGAGAGGAGTTAGAAAATATGTGAATACATATGTGGAATGGAAAATGCTCAGGAGTTCACAACACTGGAGGTGGTAGAACAGTTTCCAAAAGTAAGGGAGAGAGTAAATACTCCACAAACATGGAGCTGTGCTGGCCTAAAGACTTCTTGAGAAACTTCCTCTGAGGTTGGGCACATGAAATATATGTAATTGTTAGGAGAATTAGCTTCATTTGTAGTGACCCCATCAAATCTGGGTCTGCATTTATGTGACCTGGATGACATGGTTACTTATTTTCTAATGAACATGAGACAGCAGTTATGAATTCTCTCTTTGTCGGTAAACTGTGGCCACTGGGAGCTAAGTGTCTCCCCGTGTTGTCTGTGAAGTCAGTTGGTCATCCTCCACTTTTAGTGGTGTTTCTTACTGCTGCACTGGGAGTTTGACATTGGCTTCACGAAATACAAGGAGTTGAACTGGGACAAAATGCTGGAGGGAGTTCTGTCACGTGTGGTTTGTCAAGGTCTCCAAGAGAATGTACAAACCATGCTTCTATTCCAAATAGTTTTCCCCTTGACTATAGCAACCTGATTCTGAACATTGCCCTGAAACCTCTCCATATAACAAGATGCCTTTACATATAAGGATCTGCTGCCTGCACCATGCAAGTCACATGTCTTTGGAAGCCAATGGCAGATCCAGGTGGTCCTACCAAAAATATTTATTCACACACCTACAGTCCACTGCTCTACACTCACTACTCAGCAGGCTCCAACTTATTGGCATCTCTGTTCTACACCATTATCACGAAACCCAGTCAATCAAGGCCCTGTCTGGTACACTCATGATCAGCAACCGGACATCCACAGGTTCTCCAGTGCCACCTGGTCATGGGAATTTCAAAAGTTTCATGGTATTTATATCACCATTTTTCAAAGATGAAGTTTGAGGCACTGTGGGTTTCAATTCATTCAGGAACCATTAAATGGTGAGGAAGCTTATTTAAATGAAAGCTCTGGAGAACTCTCACAGGCAAGCCTTTCCAAAGAGTGGCCAAAAGGTCACATGAATCCAGGACCATTGAGGTCTAAAATGTGAGGTCCATGAGTGTTTGGAATCTCAACTATGGCTGCAAAGTCTTTAAGAATAAAATATTGGGATATCGTGGCTTAGATTTCCCAAGCTCTGTGGAAAGCCATCCTGGGAATAGATCTCATTTTCCAAGGGCGATTCTCATGCATGGCCTCCTAAAATTGCAACACTATTTATTGCAATACTTCTCTGAGGTCAGTTCTAAAACTCAGTCTCTAAGGGGAATCATACCAGAGTTCAAGCCCAGGTGGACAAAGTCATCTCTTCCAACCACCACACAAATGACCACAGTTAAAACCAAAACACTCCCATATGGCCCTCATCTTCTTTTATATAGACACTCATCATAACCACTGGCTGGAGGTTTCCATGAGGTGCGCAGACCAAGACAGTGTCCAAAATATGTTCCCTTTCCTCTCATTTGCCTAAAGTCAGGGTGGCCTGGACACTTGCTGTGAACCTGGAGTAATCAAATACTCCTGTCATTAATTCAGGTCCACTTCTCCAATTTGAGGCCAACTGACCGTGGGGTTTAGAATCTTTATTTGAATTGGAGTCATGGAAAACCCAAGCACCTATAGCCTAGCCTCTGTAAGTTGGAAAAATTCATTTCACTCAAAGAATCCCTATTCTCACTTGATGGAGGTCAGGAACCTTACAGAGGAAGGCGACAGACTTCATCCCAAAGACTGCTCTTTTGGCCATTTTGGTTTGGGATGCACACATGGGAAATTTCTTTAAATCCATCAGGTGTTGAGAATCTAAGGCACAGCCTCACTCAGGGCCAAGGGGCTGATTCAGACAATCCCTTTCCAAAGCAATTAAGCAAAGAGCCACAGGTATACCCATTCATTTCCATTTGAAAACTGTTTTCTTCAGGCTTCACAAAGGGATGGCCTGAGTCAAAGAACTTCCTGACATTCAGTGCAACAGAACAATAGGTAAGCAAAAGGCCCAAAGCAGGGTTTCTCCACTGAGACTTTCCTGGTCACACTGATATCTGAGTTTTCTGAGATGCTCGCCATTCACTTCAGCTATCCAGTTCATGGCCATGTTACAGAGTTTGGAGGGGGTACATATCTTGGACACAAAACCATGGGCTTATTCTGGAGAGTGGCCAGAATTCAGGAAGAAAACAGGAACTTAGAAAGATAGTAGGTGTTGCCCATCCATAAGGCAAGCTACAGTCCATTCATCAATTTGGCTGGATAAATGCTGTGAAGCTTTCTACTAGATAGGACACATCCATTGATGCATTTTTTTTAATGTCTACAACCCCGGACACAATGTGATACACAGACATAGAAACACTCGCCTTGTCAAACGACTTACTAGAAACAGTCCACTCCAAACTAAACAAACCTACTTTTCTACCTATTCTAAGAACATGACACAAGACCACAAACTCATAACCACAAAAAAAAGGCACCTCCTTCGCCCAGGTAGGTCTGTGACTATCCAGAGTGTCCTCTGACTTGTGGGCCAATAATGTTCCCCCGAAATGGCCTGTCCTGTCTTAGATCTGGTCTCCTTGGCCAACTCCGTGAAGTTGTCAGGAGCCAGCGGTGAGCCTCTACTTGCTTTCTCAGGAAAAGCTCTGCTTCAGAGCTTTCTTGCATTTGGCCTTCCTCACATCTGTAGGTACCAAGAAAGACTGACTCTGTCTTTGTAAATCCAAACAAGTGAGACCACTGGGGCTGGGACTGGGACTGGCTATGGGTGCCTGGCATCCTGGATCCCAAGTTCAGAGAGTTCCATCACCACTGAAGTGTGATGGAACTGTTTTTAGTTCCTCCTTCAGGAACTGAATGAGGTCACTCTCTTGGCAACCACTTTGTCCAAACGTTGCTTCCAAGGTTCCCATGAGATGGAGGCTGGCCCTAATTCCTGTGACACTTTAACAAGTTTGAATTGTATATCAACCATAATCTCCCAGGAACAGATCTACACACAGGCCTGGGTTGGCTCATGTTCTCTGCTTTAAGAATAGAAGCTGATTCAGACACAACCCTTTATCCTGACCAAGCCGTTTGCCATGGAAGATGCCTTTTGCTCTCTCAGGTCCTTCATAGCTGCCTACATATTCTCCAGGGATCATTTCGCCATGGACATTTGAGGTTATCACCAGGTGGAAGATCCATTACATTCCACTATTATAAGACCAACTCTTTCCCTGCTTTTCTGTAAAGTAAGATTGAGGGAATACTGTATGGTTAGGGTTAATAACAGGTTCGATTTGGGTTAGGAATCATTTTGCTGGGTGAATAATGGTATTGGGAACCTGTGATATTTATAACAATATAGAGGTGAAATGTATGCATGAAAACAGAAATCTAAGTATGATTTGAAGCCCAGAAGGGCATTGGGCCCTTGCTTGGGATACTTAGCATTGAATTAACTTCTGAACAGATGTCTCAGATAAATCGATATACAATGGCATATGACCTTGTACCTTGGATGATTGAATGTAGAAAAGAACATCCAGTCAAAAAGGGATAGTCAGTAGGATTAGAAAGATAGTAGTTAGGATTAGGAAGGAGAGTGCATGTAGAATTTGCAACAAAAGTTCTTTAGCAATAGGTTTTCGGTTAGAGAATGAATTTAAATGTCAGCACATGTGAAGAGTCAGTCACAATGATGAAATTGGGAAAATATGTAGGAAAGCAGATATAAATAGAGACATTAGGTAATCAGGCAAAGTATATAGTGAGTGATAGGATTAGACATTTTCAACAGGGTTGAGGTTGAATATATTATCTTAGGAAGAAACAAATATGTAGTCACCAATAGGATTTACATTTGAGAGCATTAGGCAACCTGGACATGATATTTTTAGTAATCCATGTTCACTTTCCATTTAGGCTTTGGTACAATCATAAATGTGAACTTTGAATTCTGTGCCCAGAATATTTCTGTGATTAAATATATATATATATATATATATATGTAGATCATTTGACATGAGTATTTCTCCACCATTTTTAGGAGCAATATTGACTGACTACTACTGACTGATAGGTATAGATTCTTTATGTGATTTGGCGTCATGAGAAAACCCAAGCACCTCTTCATGGCTTGAAGAACTCATTTGACCCAAAGAGCCACAAGTGATGCTCATTCATTTCCGTTTGAAAACAGCTTTCTTCAGGCTTCACAAAGGGGTGACCTGAGGCAAAGAACTTCCTGATATTCTGGGCAACAGAACAATAGGTAAGCAAATGGCCCAAAGCAGGGTTTCTCCACTGAGACTTTCCTGATCACACTCTCCCAGCTCACGTGTAAAGTTAGATTGAGGGAAAAGTCTATGGTTAGGGTTAATAACATATTCGATTTTGGTTAGGAATCATTCTGAAGGATGAATAATGGTATTGGGAGACTGGGATATTTACAAGAATATATAGGTGAAATACAAGTATGAAAACAGAAATCTAGGTACAATTTGAAGCCCAGAAGGGCATTGGGCCCTTGAGTGGGTTACTTAGCTTTGAGTTATGTCCTGCCCAGATGTCTCAGATAAATCGATATTCAATGGCATAGGACCTTGTACCTTGGATGATTGAATGTTGAAGAGAACATCCAATTAAAAAAAGAAAGTCCGTAGGATTAGGAAGATAGTTGCTAGGTTTAGAAACAAGAGTGAGTATAGGATTTGGACAAAAAGTTCTCTAGCAATAGGTTTTCAAGTAGAGAGTGAATGTAAATATCAGCACATGTGAAGAGTCAGTCACAATGAGAACTGGGGAAAATATGTAGGAAAGCAGATGTCAATAGAGACTTTAAGAAATCAGGCAAAGTTTAAAGTGAGGGATAGGATGAGATATTTTCAACAGGCTTGAGATTGAATATATAATCTTAGGAAGAAACAAATATATAGTCAACAATAGGATTTACATTTGAGAGCATTAGGCAACCTGGACATGGATGTTTTTAGTAATGCATGCTCACTTTCCTTTTAGGCTTTGGTACAATCATAAGAGTGACCTTTGTTTTCTGTGTCCAGAATGTTACTGTGATAAAATGTATATGTAGATTAGGTGACATGAGTATTTCTTCCACCATTAGTGGGAGCAATATTTTGAAGACGTATAAATTCGTATTGGGGGAACAAAGAGGTGTACCATGTGTCTATGATTATAGAAATAATGCATGAATAGACCATACTGTGAACAAATAATGTAACTGGTTCCAACTTTAAATAATTGATTTAATTAATATCTGAAAATGTAAAGGAAATCTTAAATTGATATACATACATTCATTATAACCAGTCATAAATCTAACGGTAATATTAGGGTTATGGTTTATCAAGAAGAATGTGTGAGTTTTGCTTCAAAAGTGATTATGGAAATCGAAAATAATGTGTTTGAAAAGAAGTCTCATGAAAAGACCAGTCAAAAAATCTGGAGGAATATATGTGTTCTGAAGCAGGAAGTGATTGAAATTGAAACAAATGCCTATAAATTTGTGAACTTGTGGATGAAATATATATCCTATGATGTGCATTAACTGAGAAAATAGTAATGTACCACTGTTGAATAAAAATGAACCGGAAAATACACATCATGACCCATAGGAAACTACTTGCATTGATATTAAACTGGGTATTACTGTAGAAATATTAGGATTTGTATGCACCATCCACTGAAGTTATCTTTCAGTACTAGGTAACAAATATGTATTTCAGGTTGATGAATATTTCTGAGAATTATCTTGTGAAAAGTTGATCATAAATCCACATACATGAATATGAATGATTTTAAGGAGTGTATAATAAGACTCATATATTTCATATTTTGAAAAATTTGTAGAGTGTGTATTCCAATCAAAATTCATCATGAAATATATATGTCATCCACAGATGCAAAAATATTTATTTCACCGAAAATGGATTTATGTATAATGTTATTCTACTAGGAAGCTCACCCATATTTTGAATTTTCAGTTCCAACAATGTTTAGGAGGAGTGATCTCTTCTCATAATTTGTATCTGCCAAGTCAGCCACCTCACAAAAATGTACATGTGATAACAGATAGGATACTATATGTGCATATAAAAATACATGTGCTGAATAGGCTACAGAGAAATGAGACAGGAATTTGTTGAGAGCCACAGCTGAAGGGGCCCCAGCAAACTTCCAGCTGCCAGCAAATTTCCAGCTGCCGGCTGATTATTGGCTCACAGCGACCTCAGCATCATCTAGCTGATTGGCTCCTCTGTGGTGATGCTCATTGGGCTGTTTCCCTGCCCTTTCAGACCATGGAGCTGCTCCTTGGGGAACTTTTTTGGCTCCACCCAGCCAATCGGCCTCAAGAGCAGTAGGATTGTGGCAGGTGGAGAGGCTTGTGTGTGTGAGAGAGACTTTACAAGGAAGCCAGTAGTGGCAGTTGGGCTCTGAGGGTTTTTCCTGAGGAGTTGTTTTGTTTGCCGTGTGTGGTTCTAAAAATAAAGTTAGTTTTTTTTTTTTTTTTTGACAAGTGGCTCCTGAATCATGCCCAGCCAGACTGCAGCATTTTGTGGCTCACATGGGGAACGACTGAGGGTAAGTGATAAGGTAAGCTGCTTGCCCCTGTGGGCAAGGTGAAAGGATGGGTAGCCATTTTAAGATGACTCCTTTGTTTTGCTTCACTTTTGTTTTAATTTGCCTGTTCCTGGAGATGAGTGGGATGGAAGAAAAACCACTCACATCTGAGAAAAAACTATTTACGTCTGAGGAACAGATAGGTATAAAGGACGGATGCACATGTCAGGAGGATAGAAAGGCTATAATGACTTTTTGTTGTTCCCTTTTTAATTCATTCTGTCTCAGTTTTGTTTGGCGTCATCTTGTTGGGTTGTATTATAATAGAAATACGGGATCAGAAATTAGTAAAAAAACAAACTGAAAGAGTGTTAAATAAATTGTTAGAGAAAGGAGGCATCTCAGAAATATCAAGGACAGTCAGGGCATTTGTTGATACAATACAAAAATGTAGCCCATGGCTTTTGAAGGAGGAGTCATTAAATATATCACAATGGAACCATCATGGTGAAGATTTAAAAGGATTAAAAAAGAGCAGCCGAGGGACTATGCCAGTTGGCACATTGCCATTGTGGACGTTCATATCTGGTTTGCTTAGTCCAAAGCCTTCAGTTCAGACAAAGATAGAGGAACCAAGTTTAGAGCATAAAAAGCAATCAGGGGCAAAGTTAAAAAAGGAGACTGCTACTAACACCTTTCTGTCACCAGAGGATGTAAATGTCCAACTAACAAGGCCACCTCCATGTGCTGGGAGGCCCCCAACCCCAACAGTTGATAGTTCGGATCCTGAGACAGGATCTCAAGTATTAACATGCCCTGTATTTGAGGTAGGAGGGCAGCGAATTCACCATGCTTTAAATTTCAAAATAGTGAAGCAGCTAAAAGAGGCTGTAACAACATATGGTCCTCAAGCACACTTCATTGTAAGCTTGGTCGAATCCATTAACACCTTGAACATGACGCCAGCAGATTGGGCTAATATGTGTAAAGCTGTGCTAAATGGAGGTCAATACCTATTATGGAAGGTTGCCAGTGAGGAATTTTGCAAAGAGACGTCTAGGCGAAATGCAGCAGCTGGTTATCCTCAGAGAAATCTAGATTTGTTGTTAGAAAAGAGACCTTATGAGGATCAGCAACAACAAATTCCATATGATCCTGGCATATACGCACAAATTGCTGTAGAGGCAGTTAGGGCATGGAAGACTTTACAAGGACATGGAGGTTTACAAGGTCAATTATCTAAGGTAATACAAGGAGCTAATGGATCTTACGCTGGATTTGTAGATAGGCTTATTGAAACAGCTACAGAGTTTTTGGAAATACAGAACAAGCAATGCCATTATTAAAACAACTGGCTTATGACCAAGCGAATCATTGCTGCAGAGGTATCATTAGACCATGGAAACATGAAGATTTAAACACATTTATTAAATTTGGTAGAGACATTAATGAACAAGAGCAAGTCGTGGCAGCTGCAATAAAACAGGCTTTAGATGCCAGAGACATTAATGAAAAAGGGCAAATTGTGGCAGCTTTAGTAAAACAGGCTTTAGAAGACAGGCCAAGAACATGCTACAATTGTGAACAAACAGGACTTTTTAAAAGGAATTGCCCCATAGGAGGAGGGTTTAACAAAACTAGGTATCAAAGGACTAGAATACTGGGTATTTGGCCACAATGACGTAGAGGGAGACATTGGGCTAATGAATACCATTCTCAAACCACCATAGAGGGTACTTCATTATCAAAAAACAAACAAGCACCAGGTGTTTATCCACGATATCATGAAGAAAGGCATCCGGCTCCATTGCCAAAAAATGGACAGGGGGGCCCAAAGCTCTGGGGCCCGAAACCGCAAATATATGGAGCACTGGAGGAAACCAGCAACCCCATCAGTGTAGTGCCCACGACACATTGTTCATCAGATCCCTCATCAGACAAACCAGAGGGAGCGCAGGGTTGGACATCTGTGCCTCCGCCAGATCAATACTAACTCCAGAGATGGGAGTTCAAATCATTCCCACAGGGGTGAAACGACCTCTTCCCAAAAGAACAGTAGGCTTATTATTGGGATGCAGCTCTTCTACTCTAAAAGGACTTATGATGAGTCCTGGGGTAATTGATCCCGATTATGAAGGTGAAAGAAAAATTATAGCCAGTTTTCCAAAGGGTATATCAGTAATTTCTCCAGGAGATAGAATAGCACAATTAATAATAATACCCAGCCCACATGATAAATTTTACAGTTATGCTGTAGAAAGGGGTTCCAAAGGATTAGGCTCCACAGGTGTAGATTGGGCTATGCTTTCTTTAAATTTATATTCTCGCCCCATGCTAAAACTAAATATTCAAGGACATGAATTCAATGTGCTACTGGATACAGGTGCAGACCTTAGCATCATCTGTCGTCAAGAATGGCCAAAACATTGGCCATTACAACAAGCCACTCAAACGCTTCGAGGCCTAGGAGTGGCGACTAATCCCCATAAAAGTGCAACGGTATTAGATTGGAAGAATCCTGAAGGATGTGAAGGAACTATACAGCCATATGTATTGGAACATCTTCCCGTAAATTTATAAGGATGAGATGTCCTAGATCAATTAGGTTTGACATTAACAAATAACATCAATCAAAATTCACCCACTATTATGGCTAGACAAGATTTTAGGAAAGGAAAAAGATTAGAAAAGCAAGAACAAGGTATAGCAACACCAATACAAAAAGATCAAGGAACAGATAGATATGGGTTGGATTTTCAGAAAGGGCCACTGAGACAATAAATATTACTTGGAAATCAGAAAGACCAGTATGGGTTCCTCAGTGGCCCCTGACTAAAGAAAAGATACAAGTAGCCCATGACCTGGTCAAACAACAATTAGCGGAAGGACATATACAACCTTCTGTGTCTCCCCATAATACTCTCATTTTTGTCCTTAAAAAGAAATCTGGTAAATGGAGATTATTGCAAGATTTAAGAGCCATTAATAATGGGATGGTTTTTATGGGACCTGCTCAATCAGAGATTCCTCAATTGTGTGCTTTGACAAAAACTTGGTATGTTTTCGTTGTAGATATTAAAGATCGTTTTATTTTCAATTCCAATTCATCCTGAGGATATTCCAAGTTTTGCATTTACTATACCTGCACTGAATCATGAAGGTCCTGACAAGAGATATGAGTGGAAAGTACTCCCTCAAGGGATGGCTAACAGCCCAACTATGCGTCAAATTTATGTTAACAAAGTAATCCAGCCACTTAGAAATCAAATTCCTGAAATACAAATTTTTCACTATATGGATGATGTATTATTAGCACACAAAGTTAAAAACCCATTGCTAGAATGGTATGCCACACTTACAAACGTATTAAAAAATTATAACCTAGAGATAGCAATAGGTAAAATACAATTAAATTTTCCAATTAATTATTTAGTAGCTCTATTATCCTCAACCATGGTCAGTCAACCAAAAATTCAAATACGAGTAGATCAACTCAAATCAATTAATGACTTTCAAGAGTTATTAGGAGACTTAAATTGGATAAGGCCTCATCTAGGTATACCAACAGGAGAGTTGGGACCTTTATTTGATATCCTAAAAGGACCATGAGATCCAAATTAACTCAGAATGTTAACGCCTGAAGCAAGAAAAGCAATAAAAATCATTGAAACATATATGGGAAATATGCTTTTGGATAGAGTTGATATAATTTTGCATTTATTATTTATTGTACTAACAACAAAAAAAATATTTCTACAGGAGTATTTTGGGAAGAAGGTCCATTATTATGGATACATTTATCTTATTCTTCTAACACTATTATTACTTGCTATCCTGAGGCTGAGGGAGAATTAATACTCATAGGAATAAAAGCAGCAAAAAGAGTGTGTGTGGAATTTCACCCAATAAAATTATTACTCCATATACTATGAATCAAATTGATGAATTAGCTAATTAGTTAAATACTTGGGCAATAATCGTGTGTAAATCTAATGTTTCATTTGATAACCACTTACCATCTTATCTTTTATTGTCTTTTTGGTCATCGCATCCTGTAATTTTTCCAAAAATGACAAGAAAACACCTATCATGAATGCTCCAAATATATTCACCGATGGGTTAAATAATGGTACAACAGCAATAGTTACACCTGATCCAACTTTTATATTTTTAGTACCAAAACAATCAGCTCACAAGGTAGAGCTTAGTACAGTATTACAAGCTTTTGTGATTTTTAAAGATTCTGTATTTAATTTATTTTCCGATAGTCAGTATATAGTTAATGCTATAGTATCCCTTGAAGATGCTGGTAGGATTTCCCCTTTCTCTACTGTTTTCTCTTTGCTTTCCACTATACAAAGTCTAATCTGGGACAGAAAAGATCCATTCTTTATAGGACATATCAGGGCACATACAGGATTGCCTAAAGCCCTTAGTTTGGGCAATGATTTAGCAGATAAAACTACAATTGACATACATACATATTTTCTTTACACTAGAAGAAGCAATAAATTTTCTTAAAAAGTTCCATGTCAATGCTTATACTTTACAAAAGCATTTCAAAAAAACTAAGGAACATCTAGACAAATTATAAAACAATGTCAAAATTGTGTGACCTTTTTACCACAAGTTAATCTTGGAGTCAATTCTAGAGGATTGATACCTAACCATATTTGGCAGATGGACGTCACACACTTGCCAGAATTTGGAAAATTAAAATATTTGCATGTTACAGTTGATATTTGTTCTGGATTTTTAATGGGCTCCCTTCATGCTGGAGAAAAAAACTAAAGATGTTATAGCTCATTGCTTACAAAATTTTGCCACTGTGGGCATTCCAAAACAGTTAAAAACAGATAATGCCCCCGGTTACACTTCTAACTCTTTTAAACAATTTTGCTCATCATTTGGCATTACTCATATAACAGGAATCCCATACAATCCACAGGGACAAGGCATAGTTGAAAGAGCACATCAAACAATAAAAATGTACTTATTAAAGCACAAAGACGGAATTGAGAAGGGGTATATATTCCCCAAAGATAAACTTAAATTAACGCTTTTTACTCTAAACTTTTTAAACTTGGATTCATCAGGACTTAGTGCTGTGGAAAGGCATATGTTTCCAAAAAATGTGCATAAGCCCAAGGTCCTTTGGAAGGATATTCTAATAGGACAATGGAAAAGTGTTGACCCAGTAATTGTCTGGAGTCGGGCGTCTGTTTGTGTGTTTCCACAGGAAGAACAGCAGCTGATTTGGATTTTGGAGAGATTAACTAAAGTCCTGACCCAGTGATTGTCTTTAGTCAGGGGTCTGTTTGTGTGTTTCCACAGGAAGAACAGCAGGCAATATGGATTCCAGAGAAATTAACTAAAGTGATTTCTATAGACCAAAAAGAAGATGATTTGGCTCAAATTCATAACAGCTGATATCCAAAACTCCAGTTTGGCTCTCCTTACATCTGCGACAGAACCAGGATGCTTTTTTCAATATCTATTTTATTATTGCCCTTTCCCACATCATGAAGTTCTATTTTCTATTTTTTTTTTTGAGCTCATACAGACCTAGGTTAATGTTTTGCTGATCAGTTCTATTTTTTGACTATAGAGTTTTTAGACATTCCAATGGTGATTTCACCTGTAAAAAGTTATAAGGCCTTTACTATTATGTTATGTGTTGTATATATTATATTATTTGTGCACACTTGTGTTTTGTGTTTTATGTTTGAATGTACATATATCCATATATCATATATGATGTGCGCTCATGAAAAAATGGATCCAATTTTTTTTTTATTCACGTGATTTAAATAGTTTAATTTAAATTGGGTAAACAACTGTTGAGGATTGTTTTAATATGTGAACAAAAAAAGGAGTTTAGCAGAACTGTTTGTTGACTTTCACCTTTCCTTTTCATTATATTTAATAATTCTCTTCAAGATAATGTAAATTGTTAAGATAATTGGGTTTTTTAGTGCCTTCTGGAATGGTAAGTAATTTTTTCTTTAGCCATTATTGCCAGAATTCCAATCTTCAACCCAGTGCTGGTGAAGACAAAGATAAAACCAATCTACAGCTTCTGCAATAGCCATCACTGAACTGCTTGCAGAACTTGCCTGGAATATATATCACTTGTATGCATTGTGAACTAACATGTATGCATTGTGAACTATCTGTTGGTGCAGCGACTTGTGGTAGTGTTGGGGTAATTTTGCTGATGCTCTCATTGGTGGTACAATTTTTCCAAAAGGAGACATCAATTGGCTTGGTCTATCTTCCCTATTCTCACTTTATAGAGGTCAGAAACCTTACAGAGGAAGGCGAAAGACTTCATCTGCAATGACTGTACTTTCGGCCATTTTGGTTTTGGATGCACACATGGGATCTTTCTTTAGATCCATAAGGGGCTGAGAATTTAATCAACAGCCTCACACAGAGCTAAGAGGCTGATTCAGACACATCCCTTTCCAAAGCAATTAAGCAAAGAGCCACAGGTGATTTCCATTCATTTCCATTTGAAAACTGTTTTCTTCAGGTTTCACAAAGGGGTGGCCTGAGGCAAAGAACTACCTGACATTCAGGGTAACAGAACAATATGTAAGCAAAAGTCCCAAAGCAGGGTTTATCCACTGAGACTTTTCTGGTCACAGTGATCTGAGTTTTCTGAGATTCTCGGCATTCACTTCAGCTATCCAGAACATAGCCATGTCACAGACCTTGGAAGTGATTCATATCTTGGACACAAAACCATGAGCCTCTTCTGGAGAGTGGCCAGAATTCAGGAAGAAAACAGCAACTTAGGAAATTAGCAGGTGTTGCCCATCGATAAGGCAAGCCAAAGTCCATACATAAATCGGGCAGGATGAATGCTGGGAAGCTTTCTACCAGACAGGACACATCCATTGAATCATTCTCTTTTCTAATGTCTACAACCACGGACACAGTGCGATACACAGACATAGAAACAGTCGCCTTGTCAAATGACTTATTAAAAACAGTTCACTACAAACCAAACAAACCACCTTTCCTACATATTCTCAGAATATGAGACAAACCAAAAAACCACACCCACATAACAAAGGCACCTCCTTCCCTCAAATGGATCTGTGACTATCCGGAGTGTCCTCTGACTGGTGGGCCACAATATGTTCCCCTGAGATGGCCTGTCCTGTATGAGATTAGGTCTCCTTGGTCAACTCTGTGAACTTGTCAGAAGCCAGGGGTGAGCCTCTACCTGCTTGCTCAGAAAAGGCCCCTCTTGAGAGCTTTCCTGTTATTTGGCCATTCCCACATCGGTAGGTATCAAGAAAGATTGACTCTATCCTTGGAAAATCAAAACAAGTGAGACTACTAAGACTGGGACTTGGACTGGCTCTGGGTGCCTGGCTTACTGGATCTAAGTTCAGAGAGTTTGATCACCACGGAAGTGACGTAAGTCACTTCCTTCAGGAATTGAATGAGTTCACTGCCTTGGCAACCACTTTGTCCTAAGAGTTGACTCCAAGGGTCCCATGAGATGGAGGCTGCCCCTGCTTCCTGTGACACTTTCACAAGTTAGAATGGTATATCAACCATAGGCACACAGGAACAGCTCTCCACACAGGCCTGGTTTGGTCCATCTTCTCTACATTAATAAGTGAGAGGCTGATTCATACATATCCCTACATCCTGACCAGGTTGTTTTCCATGGAAGATGACTTTTACTCTCTCAGGTCTTTCATAGCTGCCTACAACTTATCCAGGTGTCATTTATGTAGGACATTTGAGGTTCTCAATAGGTGGAAGATCGCCTACATTCCTGTATTGAAATACCAACTCCTTCCCTGCTCTTCTGTAAAGTTAGATTGAGGGAAGAGTGTATGATTAGGGTGAATAACAGGTTCGATTTGGGTGAGGAATCATTCTGAGGGTTGAATAACAGTATCGGGAACCCGCGATATTTACAAGAATATATAGGTGAAATATAAGTATGAAAACAGAAATCTAGTTAAGATTTGAAGCCGAGAAGGGCATGGGAACTTGATTGGGATACTTAGCGTTGAATTACGTTCTGAACAGATGTCTCAGATAAATCGATATACAATGGCATAGGACCATGTACCTTGAATGATTGAATGTAGAAGAGAACATCAAGTCAAAAAGGAATACTCGGTAGGAACAGGAGATAGTAGTTTTAGGAAGAAGAGTGAGTATAGGATCTGGACCAAAAGTTCTTTAGCAATATGGTTTCAGTTGAGAGTGAATGTAAATGTTAGCACATGTGAAGAGTCAGTCACGATGATGAACTGGGGAAAATATGGAGGAAAGCAGATATTAATAGAGACATTAGGAAATCAGGCAAAGTATAAACTGAGTCATAGGACTAGACATTTTCAACAGGGTTGAGTTTGGATATATAATGTTAGAAAGAAACAAATATGTAGTCACCAATAGGATTGACATTTGAGAGCATTAGGCAACCTGGACATGGGTGCATTTAGTAATCCATGCTCATTTTCCATTTAGGCTTTGGTACAATCATAGGAGTGACCTTTGTTTTATGTGTCCAGAATATTACTGTGATAAAATGTATATGTAGATCAGGTGACATGGGTATTTCTTCCACCATTTCTGGGAGCACTATTTTGAAGAAATATAAATTAGTATTGGGGGTAAAAAGGGTATACCCTGTGTCATAGAATATATTGATAATGCATCAATTGACCATCATGTGAATAAATAATATAACTGGTTCCACTTTAAATAATGGATTGAATTGATATCTGAAAATATATAAGAAATCTAATATTGATATACAGTCATTCATTCCAACGAGTTATACATCTAATGGTAATATTAGGGTTATGGGTTATCATGAAAGGTGTGTGGGTTTTGCTTCAAAAGTGATTACGGAAATCGAAAATAATGTGTTTGGAAAGAAGTCTCATGAAAATATCAGTCAAGAAACATGGAGAAATACATGTGTTCTGAAGCAGGAAGTGACTGAAAGTGAAACAAATGCCTATCAATTTGCTAACTTGTGGATGAAATATGTATCCTATGATGTGCATAAACTGAAGAAATAGCAATGTACCAGTGTTGAATAAAAATGAACTTCAAAATACACATAATGTCCCATAGTAATCTACTTGAATTGATGTTAAACAGGGTCAGTTACTGTAGAAATGTTAGGATATGTATGCACCATTCAACGAAGTTAGTTTTCAGTACTAGGAAACAAGTATGTATTTTAGGTGGATGAGTATTTCTGAGAATAATCTTGTGAAAAGTTGATTATAAATCCACATACATGAATATAAATGAATTTAGGGAGTCTACAATAAGACACATGTTTCATATTTTGAAAAATCTAGACAGAGTGCATATATATATATATATATACATATATATATATATATATATATACTTATATATATATATATACACACACACAGAGAGAGACATTAAAAATTGCAATATATATGCCAATCGAAATTTATCGTGAAATATATATCATCATCAGATCCAAAAATATTAATTTCACCGAACATGGATTTTTGTATAAGGTTGTTCAAATAGGAAGCTCACCCATGGGTTGTATTTTCAGTTCCAACAGCGTTTACGAGGAGTGGTCATTTCTCACAATTTGTATCTGCCAATCAGCCTCCTCATGAGACTGTATGTGTGATAACCAGGTAGGATTCTATATGTGCATATAAAAACACATGTTCTGAATAAGCTAGAGAGAATGGGAGACAGTAATTTACATATTTGTTAACTTTAAAAACACATGGAAAACTATTTCAATTAAAAATTGACTAGATTTATTACTCCTACCCTATATAATGCAAAAGGCAAGTCCAACTATACACCATGCCTCCTATGAAATGCTTGTATTTCTATTTTGTTTGAGTTATTTTTCTCCATCATATTAGGATTAGTAGTCAGAGTCTATTAGGATATGGGTTAATGTCAGGGATTCAGTATTTCAAATAAATGCTGCACACAAATTTTTGCACTCTCATACAGAAAAATGCCTTGACATTACCCTCGCCTGAAGTAAGACACAATTAGAGGAGAAGAGATAAAAATTCTGTGAATACATATCTGGAATGGAATACGCTCAGGAGTTCACAATCTTGGAGGTGGTAGAGGAGTTTCCAAAAGTAAGGGACAGGGTAAACACTCAACAAACATGGAGCTCTGCTGGCCTAAAGACTTCTTGAGAAACTGCCTCTGAGGTTGCGCACTTGAAATATAAGTATTTGTCAGGAGCTTCCTTTGTAGTGAGACCATCAAAGCTGGGTGTGAATGTATGTGACCTGGAGGACATAGTTTCTTATTTTCCACTGAACATGAGGCAGCAGTGCTGATTTCTCTCTATGTAGGTTAACAGTGTCCACTGGGGGCTAAGTTTCTCTCTGTGTGGACTGTGAAGCCATTTGGTCATCCTCCACTTTTCGTGGTATTTCTTACTGCTGCACTGGGAGTTTGTTATTTGCTTCACGAAATACAAGTAGTTCACCTGGTACAGTGCTGGAGGGAGTTCTGTCACCTGTGGTGGGTAAGGGTCTGCAAGAGAATGCACCAACCATGCTTCTATCCCACATAGCTTTTCCCTTGACCATAACATCCTGATTCTGAACATTGCCCTGAAACCTCTCCAAATAACAAGATGCCTTTACATATAAGGGTCTGCTGGCTGCACCATGTCAGTCACAAGCCATTTGGAAGACAATGGAAGATCCCCATGGCCCCACCACAGATGTTTTATCACACACCTGCCCTCCACTGCTCTAGGCCCACTACTCAGAAGGCTCCAACTTACTGGCATCTCTGTTCTACACCATTTGCATGAAACCCAGTGAATCAAGGCACTGTCTGTTATACTCATGATCAGAAACCGGACATCCAAACTTTCTCCAGTGGTACCTGGTCCTGGGAATTTCAAAAATTTCATGGTATTTATCTAGCCATTTTTCAAGGATGAAGTTGGAGGCACTGTGGGTTTCAATTCATTCAGGAACCTTTAAATTTTGAGAAAGCTGATTTCAATGAAATCTCTATAGAACTCTCACAGACAAGGCTTCTCAAAGAGTGGCCAAAAGGTCACATGAAACCAGGCCCATTGAGGTCTACAGTGTGAGTTTCATGTGTGTTTTGACTCTCAACTATGGCTGCCAAGTCATTCAGAATAAAATCATGTGATATCCTGGCTGAAATTTCCAATGCTCTGTGGAAAGCCACCCTGGGCCTAGATCTCAGTTTCCAAGGGCAACTCTCATGTGTGGCCTCTTATAATCCCAACACAATTCATGACACCTCTTCTCTGAGTTCAGTTCCAGAACTCAGTGTCTAAGGGGAATCACACCAGAGTTCACACCCAGGTGGACCCAGTCTGTTAGGGTAAAAGAAATTGAAGTTAAAGTGTAAAATAGCGGGTGTTGTAAAGTTTCTAAGCTGCAAAGCCTGAGTTAAAATGTAAAGGACCAGGTATTGTTAAGTTCCCATGCTAAACCTAAAACCTGAAATTCCTGTAGCTGTTAGGACAATCCTTTCACTGCCCATTAAATATTCCCCCTGACCATCCAGTTGTTTAATAATCTAGGACCCTGTGCAGCTTGGCACCTAAGCATATCAGGGCCCAAACCAATCAGTTTGAATGTACCCCCCTCCTTAGGATCGACCTATCACCCCCGCCCGACCTGATTCCACCAATGAATGTGCTAATCAAGTTGGAGAGTTGTTGTTCGATTTTCCGGCTGATCAAGATGATTTCCTCTGATATATATAAAGCCTCTGCCTACCCAAAAAGTGTACTGAAGCACTGCTTAACCTCTTCTCGGGGATCTGGGCCGCTGTTGCTTGTTGAGTGATCACAGAGACCCAGCGAACTGAATTGGATCCTCAATAAATCCCCATTGCTGTTGCATGAGCCAGTCTCTTGGTAGTCTCTTCCTCCGAAGTCTGCTGGAATCTTACAAGTAATCTCTTCCAACTGCCACACAAATGACCACAATTAAAACCAAAACACTCCCACATGGCCCTCATATTCTTCCATATAGACACTCATCATATCCTCTGGCTAAAGGTTTCCATGAGGGGCGCAGCCCAAGACAGTGTCCAAAATAAGCTCCCTTGCCTCTGGTTTGCCTAAAGTCAGGGTGGCCTGTACAACCTTCCTGTGAACCAGGAGTGGTCAAATAGGCCTGCCATTAATACTACTTCGGTTCACCAATTTGAGGCCTACTGACTGTGGGGTTTAGATTCTTTATGTGAATTGGAGTAATCAGAAAACCCAAGCACCTATGGGCTAGCCTCTGCAGGGCTTTTAAGAACTCAATTGACCCAAAGGATCCCTATTCTCACTTGATGGAGGTCAGGAACCTTACAAAGGAAGGTGAGAGACTTTATCCATAATGACTGCTCTTTTGGCCAGTTTGGTTTGAATGCACACATGGGATCATTCTTTAGATCCATCAGGTGCTGATAATCTAAGCCACAGACTCACAAAGGGCCAAAAGGCTGAATCAGACACATCTCCTTCCAAAGAAATTAAGAAAAGAGCCACAGGGGATGTCCATTCATTTCCATTTGAAAACTGTTTTCTTCAGGTTTCAAAAAGAGATGGCCTGAGGCAAAGACCTTGCTGACATTCAGGTCAACAGAACAATAGGTAAGCAAAAGGCCCAAAGCAGGGTTTCTCCAATGAGACTTAAATGGTCACTCTGATATCTGAGTATTCTGAGATGCTCTCCATTCCCTTCAGCTATCCAGTACATGGCCATGTCACAGAGCTTTTAGGTGGTACATATCTTGGAGAGAAAACCATGAGCCTATTCTGGATATTGGCCAGAATTCAGGAAGAAAACAGGAACTTAGAAAGATAGCAGGTGTTGCCCATCGATAAGGAAAGCCTCAGACCATTAATAAATTTGGCAGGATACATGCTGGGATGCGTTCTACTAGACAACACAAATCCATTGATCCATTCTCTTTTCAACTGTCTACAACCACGGACACAGTGGGATTCAGAGACATAGAAACACTCGCCTTGTCAAATGACTTACTAGAAACAGTTCACTCAAAACCAAACAAACCGCCGCTACTACCTATTCTCAGAACATTAGACAAAACCACAAACACACACACATACAAAGGCACCTCCTTCCCCCAAGTAGGACTGTGACTATCCAGAGTGTCCTATGACTGGTGGGTCATACTATGTTCCACTGAAATGGCCTGTCCTTTCTCAGATCTGGTCTCCTTGTCCAACTCTGTGAAGTTGTCAGGAGCCAGTGGTGAGCCACTACCTGCTTTCTCAGAAAAGGCCCCTCTTCAGAGCTTTCCTGGCATTTGGGCATCCACACATCAGTAGTTACCAAGAAACTCTGACTCTCTCCTTGGTAAATCAAAAAAATTGAGACCCCTGGGACTGGGACTGTGACTGGCTCTGAGTGCCTGGCTTCCTGGATACCAAGTTCAGACAGTTCCATCACCAAAGAAGTGTGATGAGGTCACTTCCTTCAGGAACTGAATGAGGTCACTATCTTGACAACCTCTTTGCCTTCACAGTTGCTTCCAAAGGTCCCATGATATGGAGGCTGCCCCTACTTCCTGTGATACTTTCACAGGTTATAATGGTATATCAACCATAGGCACCTAGGGACAGCTCTCCACATAGGCCTGTTTTGGTCCATCTTATCTATATGAAAAAAAGAGAGGCTCATTCAGACACAACCCTTTATCCTGACCAGGTTATTCACCATGGAAGATGTCTTTTGCTCTCTCAGGTCCTTCATAGCTGCCTACATCTTCTCCATGGATCATTTCTGCATGGGCCTTTTAGGTTCTCAGCAGGTGGAGAATCCCCTACATGCCTGTATTTTGAGACCAACTCTGTCCCTGCTCTTCTGAAAAGTTAGATTGAGGGATCAGTGTATGGTTAAGGTTAATAACATGTTTGATTTGGGTTAGGAATCATTCCGCTCAATTAATAATGGTATTGGGAACCTGTGACATTTTTAAGAATATATAGGTGAAATATAAGTATGAAAACAGAAATCTAGGTAAGATTTGAAGCCCAGAAGGGCATTGGGCCTTTGATTGGGATACTTAGCATTGAATTATGTTATGCACAGATGTCTCAGATAAATCGATATACAATGAAATAGGACCTTGTACCTTGGATGATTGAATGTAGAAGAGAACATCCAATCAAACAGGGATAGTCTGTAGGATCAGGAAGATAGTCGGTAGGTGTTGAAATGAGGGCGAGTATAGACTTTGGACCAAAAGTTCTTTAACAATAGGGTTTCGGTTAGAGAGTGAATGTCAATATCAGCACATGTTTAGGGTCACTCACAATGATGAACTGGGGAAAATATGTAGCAAAGCAGATATCAATAGAGATATTAGGAAATCAGGTATAGTACAAAGTGAGTGATAATATTAGACATTTTCAACAGGGTTGAACTTGACTGTATAATCTTAGGGAAAAATAAATATGGAGTCACAAATAGATTGACATTTGAGAGCATTAGGCAATTTAGACATAGATGTTTTAGTAATCCATGGTCAATTTCCATTTAGGCTTTGGTACAATCATAAAGGTGAACTTTGCATTTTGTGTCCAGATTATTACAGTGATAAAATGTATATGTAGATCAGGTGGAGTATTTCTTCCACTGTTTCTGGGAGCAATATTTTGAAGATGCATAAATTAGTATTGGGGGTACAAATGGGTGTACCATGTGTTTATGAATATTGAGATAATGCATGAAGAGACCATACTGAGAATTAAAAATATAACTGGTTCCAACTTTAAATAATGGAATGAATTGATATCTGAAAATATACATGAAATCTTATATTGATACACATACATTCATTACAACCATTTATACATCTAATGGAAATATTAGGGTTATGGATAATCATGAAAATTGTGTATATTTTGCTTCAAAAATCATTATGAAAATCAAAAATAATGTGTTTGGAAAGAAGTTTCATGATAAGACCAGTCAAGTAACCTGCAGGAATACGTGTGTTCTGAAGCAGAAAGTGATTGAAAGTGAAACAAATACCTGTAAATTTGATAACTTTTGGATTAAATATATATCCTATGATGTGCAAAAAAAGAAGAAATAGTAATTTACCAGTGTTGAATAGGAATAAACGTCAAAATACATAAAATGTCCCATAGGAATCAACTTGCTTTGATATTAAACTGGGTCAGTTACTATAAAAATATTAGGATTTGTGTGCACCGTTCACTGAAGTTAGCTTTCAGTACTAGGTAACAAATATGAATTTCAGGTGGATGAATATTTCTGGAATAATCTTCTGAAAAGTTGATTATAAATCCAAGTACATGAACATGAATAAATTTATGGAGTGTATAAAAGACACATATATTTCATGTTTTGAAGAACCTGGAGAATATATATATATATATATACAAAAAACACACACAGAGACATTAAAAACTGGCAATATATATGCCAATAGAAATTCATCATGAAATATATATCATCCATTGAAGCAAAAATATTTATTTTACTAAACATGGATTTAAGTAAAATGTTGTTAAACTAGGAAGCTCACCCATAGGTTGAATTTTCAGTTCCAACAGTGTTTAGGAGGAGTGATCTCTTCTCACAATTTGTATCTGCCATGTCATCCACCTCACAAAAATATAAGTGTGATACCAGGTAGGATTCAATATGTGCATTAAAAATACATGTTCTGAATAGGCTTCAGAGAAAGGGAAACAAGAATTCACATATTTGTTAACTTTAAATCACATGGAGAACTTTTTCATTTAAAAATTGACTAGATTTGTAACACCTACCCTTTATCATGCAAAAGGCAAGTCCAACTATACAACAGGCCTCCTCTGAACTGGTTGTATTTCTATTTTGTTTGGGTTATTTTTCTCCATCATATTAGGATTAGTAGTGAGAGTCTAGTAGGGTATGGGTAAGTGTCAGGGATTCAGAATTTCGAATGGAAAATAGGAAAATTAATCTCATGTGTATTCAAATATGTGCTACACAAAAATCTCCCCACTCTGATCCAGAACAATGCCTTGACATTTCCTTCACCACAAGTAAGACACAATTAGAGGAGAAGAGTTAGAAAATTTGTGAATACATATCCAGAATGGAAAATGCTCAGGAGTTCACAACCTTGGAGTGGGAGAGGAGTATCCAAAAGTAAGGGATAGGGTAAACACTCCACAAACATGAAGTTCTTTTGGCCTAAAGACTTCTTGACAAACTGCCTCTGAGTTTGGGCACTTAAAGTATATGTTGTTGTCAGGAGATTTAGCTTCCTTTGTAGTGAGACCATCAAATCTCAAATGGCATCTATGTGACCTGGAGGACATGGTTTCTTGTTTTCCAATGAACATTAGGCAGCAGTGATGAATTCTATCTTTGTCGGCAATTTTTGGCCACCTGGGTCTAAGTGTCTGCCCGCGTGGACTGTGAAGTCATTTGGTCATCCTCCACTTTTCGTGGTGTTTCTGGCTGCTGCACTCGTAGTTTGGTGTTGCTTCAAAAAATACAAGGAGTTCATCAGGGACACAGTGCTGGAGGGAGTTCTGTCAGGTGTGGTGGGTCAGGGTTTACAGGAGAATGCACCAACCAGGCTTCTATCCCACATAGCTTGCCCCCTTGACAAGAGCAACCTGATTCTGAACATTGCCCTGAAACCCCTCTATATAATAAGATGCCTTTACATATAAGGGTCTGCTGGCAGCAGCATGTCAGTCACAAGCCATTTGGAAGTCAAAGACATA
This sequence comes from Callospermophilus lateralis, assembly GCF_048772815.1. Classification (NCBI taxonomy): domain Eukaryota; kingdom Metazoa; phylum Chordata; class Mammalia; order Rodentia; family Sciuridae; genus Callospermophilus; species Callospermophilus lateralis. The sequence continues at coordinate 53,091 of NW_027513033.1, forward strand.
TTCACATGGCCCCACCACAGATGTTTATCACACACCTTCACACCACAGCTCTAGGCCCACTACTCAGCAGGCTCCAACTTACAGGCATCTCTGTTCTACTCCATTTTCATGAAACCCAGTCAATCAAGGCATTGTCTGGTACACTCATGATCAGGAACCAGATATCCAAAGGTTCTCCAGTGCCACCTGGTCATGGGAATTTCAAACCTTGCATGGTATTTATCTAGCCATTTTTCAAAAATGAATTTGAGACACTCTGGGTTTCAATTAATTCAGGAACCATTAAATGGTGAGGAAGCTCATTTCAATGAAAGCTCTAGAGAACTCTCATAGGCAAGGCTACAGAAACAGAGGCCAAATGGTAACATAAGCAAGGCCCATTGAGGTCTACAATGTTAGGTCCATGTGTGTTTTGACTCTCATCGATGGCTGCCAAGTCTTTCAGAATAAAATCATGTGATATCCTTGCAAAGATTCCCAGTTTTCTGTGCAAAGCCACCCTGGGCCTAGATCACAGATACCAAGAGCGAATCTCATGCTTGGCCTCCTAAAATCTCAAAACAATTCATGGCAATACTTCACTGAGGTCAGTTCCAGAAAGCAGTCTCTAAGTGGAATCACACAACAGTTCAAGCCCAGGTGAACACAGTTATCTCTTCCAACTGACACACAAATGACCACAATTAAAACCAAAACACTTCGACATGGCCCTCATTTTCTTCCATATAGACACTCATCATAACCTCTGGCTGGAGGTTTTCATGAGGAGCGCAGTCCAAGACAGTGTCCAAAATAAGCTCCCTTGCCACTCATTTGCTAAAGTCAGGGTGGCCTGGACATACTTTCTGTGAACCAGGCGTGATGAAATAGGCATGCTGTGAAGACTACACCGCTTCTCTACTTTGAGGCCAACTGACTCAGAGGTTAAGATTCTTTATGTGAATTGGAGTCATGAGAAAACCCAAGCACCTCTGCAGGGCTTTGGAGAACTCCTCTGACCCAAAGGATCCCTATTGATGGAAGTCAGGAACCTCACAGAGGAAGGCGAGACGTCATCCACAAGGACTGCTCTTTTGGCCATTTTGGTTTTGGATGCACACATGGGATCTTTCTTTAGATCCATCAGGTGCTGAGAATCTAAGCCACAGCCTCACACAGGGCCAAGAGGCTAAATCACACACATCCCTTTCCAAAGCAATAAAGCAAAGGGCCACAGGTGATGCCCATTCATTTCCATTTGAAAACTGTTTTCCTCAGGCTTCACAAAGGGGTGGCCTGAGGCAAAGAACTTCTTGAAATTAAGGGCAAGAGAACATTATGTAAGCAAAAGGCCCAAAGCAGGGTTTCTCCACTGATACTTTACTGGTCACACTGATATCTGAGTTTTCTGAGATGCTCGCCATTCCCTGCAGATATCCAGTACATGGCCATGTCACAGAGCTTGGAGGTGGTACATATCTTGGACAAAAAAACATGAGCCAATTCTGGAGATTGGAAAGAATTCAGGAAGAAAATTGGTAATTAGGAAGATAGTAGGTGTTGCCCATCCTTAAAGAAAGCCGCAACCCATTCATAAATTGGGCAGGTTGAATGCTGGGAAGCTTTCTACTAGACAGGACAAATACATTGATGCATTCTCGTTTCTAATGTATACAACCACGGACACAGTGGAATACACAGACATAGAAACACTCGCCTTGTAAAACGACTTACTAGAAACAGTACACTCCAAAAAAAAAAAAAAAAAACTAACCGCCTTTCCTACCTATTCTCAGAAGATGAGACAAAATCATAAACCCACAACCACACCCACAAAGTCACCTCCTTCCCCCAAGTAGGTCTGTGACTCTACGGAGTGTCCTCTGACTGGTGGGCCATACAATGTTTCCCCGAAATGTCCTGTCCTGTCTCAGATCTGGTCTACTTGGCCAACTCTTTTAAGTTGTCAGAAGGGAATTTTGAGCCACTACCTGCTTTCTCAGGAAAGGCCCCTCTTCAGAGCTCTCCTTGCGTTTGGCATCATAATATCAGTAGGAACAAAGAAAGACTGACTCTGTCTTTGGTAAATCCAAGCAAGTGAGCCCACTGGGACTGGGACTGGGACTGGCTCTGTGTGCCTGGCTTCCAGGATCCCAAGTTCAGAGAGATCCATCACGAAGGAAGTGAGGTGAGGTCACTTCCTTCAGGAACTGAATGAATTCACTGTCTTGTAAACCATTTTGTCCTAATAGTTGCTTCCAAGGGTCCCATTAGATGGAGGGTTCCCCTACTTCCTCTGAAATGTTCACAAGTTAGAATGGTATGTCAACCTTTGGAACCCGGGAATAGCTATCCACACAGGCCTGGTTTGGTCCTTCTCCTCTACATTAAGAAGAGAGAGGCTGATTCAGACACATCCCTTCATCCTGACCAGGGTGTTTGACATGGAAGATGACTTTTGCTCTCTCAGGTCCTTCATAGATGACTATATCTTCTCCAGGGTTCATTTCTACATGGATCTTTGAAGTTCTCAGCAGGTGGAAGATCCCCTACATTCCTGTATTGTAAGACCAACTCTGTCCCTGCTTTTCATTAAATTTAGATTGAGGGAACAGTGTATTCTTAGGGTTAATAAAATATTTGAATTGGGTTAGGAATCATTCTGCAGGATGAATAATGGTATTGGGAACCTGCGATATTTATAAAAATATAGAGGTTAAATATATGAATAAAAACAGAAATCTAGGTAATTTTGAAGCCTAGAGGGCATTGGGCCCTTGATTGGGATACTTAACTTTGATTTACATTGTGCACAGATGTCTCAGAAAAATAGATATATAATTGCATAGAACCTTGTACCTTGGATGATTGAATGTCGAAGAGAACATCCAGTCAAAAACGGATAGTCGGTAGGATTAGGTAGATAGTAGGTTTAGGAAGAAGTGTCAATATAGGATTTGGAATATATGTTCTATCGCAATAGTGTTTTGGTTAGAGAGTGAAAGTAAACATAACTTCATGTGAAGGGTCAGTCACAATGATGAACTGGGGAAAATATGTAGGAAACCACATATCAATAGAGACATAATGAAATCAGGCAAAGTATAAAGTGAGTGATATGATTAGGCATTTTCAACAGGGTAGAGTTTGAATATATAATCTCTGGAAGAAACAAATATGTACTCACCCACAGGATTGATAATTGAGAGGATTAGGCAACATGGACAGGAATGTTTTTAGTAATCCATTTTCACTTTCCATTCAGACTCCGGTACAATCATAAGTGTGACATTTACTTTTTGTGTCCCGAATATTACTGTGATAAAATGTGTATGTAGATCTGGTGACATGAGTATTTCTTACACCATTTCTGGCAGTAATATTTAGAAGACATATACATAAGTATTGGTTGTACAAAGAGGTGTGCCCTGTGTCTATGAATATAGAGATAATGCATGAATTGACCACACTGTGAATAAATAATATAGCTGATTCCACTTTAAATAATGGATGGAATTGATATCTGAAAATATTTAAGATATCTTATATTGATATAAAATCATTCATTCCAACCAGTTATACATCTATTGTTAATATTAGTGTTATTGTTTATCATGAACGGTGTCTGAGTTTCGCTTCAAAAATGATTATGAAAATTGAAAATAATGTGTTTTGTAAAGAAGTCTCATGAAAAGACCAGTCAAGAAACATGGATGAATACATGTGTTCTGAAGAAGGAATTGATTGAAAGTGAAACAAATGCCTATAAATTTGCGAAACTGTGGATGAAAAATATATCCTATGATGTGCATAAACTGAAGAAATCATAATGTACCAGTGTTGAATAAAAATGAACGTCAAAACACACAGCATGTCCCATTGGAATCTACTCGCGTTGATGTTAAACTGTGTCAGTTACTGTAGAAATATTAGGATTTGTATGCAACATTCACTGAAGTTAGTTTTCACTAGTAGGAAAAAATATGTATTTCAGGTGGATGAATATTTCTGAGAATAATCATGTGAAAATTTGATTATAAATCCACATACATGAATATGAATGAATTTAGGAAGTGTGTAATAAGACACATATATTTCATATTTTGAAAAATCTGGAGACTGTATATATATATATATATATATATATATATATATATATATACACACAGACATTAAAAAGTAGCAATATATATGCCAATCGAAATTCACCATGAAATATAAATCATCCACAGATGCAAAAATATTCATTTTACTGAACATGGATTTATGTATAATGTTGTTCATCTAGGAAGCTCACCCATAGGTTTAATTTTCTGTTCCAACAGTGTTTAGGAGCTGTGATGTCTTCTCGCAATTTGTATCTGCCAAGTAAGCCACCTCACAAGATTGTACGAGTGGTACCAGGTAGGATTCTGTATGTGCATATAAAAATACATGTGCTGAATATGCTACGGAGAAAGGGAGACACGAATTCATACATTTGTTTACTTTAAAAACACATGGAGAACTCTTTCAATAAAAAAATTAACTAGTTTATACCTTCTACCCAATATAATGCAAAAGACAATTCCAACTACACACCATGCCTTCTCTGAACTGCTTGTATTTCTATTCCGTTTGGGTTATTTTACTCCACCATATTAGGATTAGTAGTCAGAGTCTAATAGGGTATATGTTAGTGTCAGGGATTTAGTATTCTGAATGGAAAATTGGAAAATGAATCCAATGTGTATGCAAATATGTGCTACACAAAATTTTTCCCACTCTCATCCAGAACAATGCCTTGACAATAGTTTCACCCCAAGTAAGACACAATTAGGGAAAAAGAGTTAGGAATTCTGAGAATACAAATCTGGAATGGAATATGATCAGTAGTTCACAAACTTGGAGGTGGTAGAGGAGTTTCCAAAAGTAAGGGACAGGGTCAAAACTCTCCATATAACAAGATGCCTTTACAAATAAGGGTCTACTGGCTGCATCCTGTCAGTCACAAGGCATTTGGAAACCAATGGCAGATCGAAATGGCCCCAGCGCATATTTTGTGTCACACACCTGCCCAACATTGCTCTAGGCCCACTGCTCAGCAGGCTCCAACTTACTGGCATATCTGATCTACACCATTTTCATGAAACCCAGTCAATCAAGGCACCGTCTGGTATACTCATGATCAGCAACAGGACATCCAAAGTTTCTCCAGTGCCACCTGGTCATGGGAATTTCAAAAATTTCATGGTATTTATCTAGCCATTTTTCAAGGATGAAGTTGGAGGCACTATGGGTTTCAATTAATTCAGGAACCATTAAATGGTGAGGAAGCTCATTTCAATGAATGCTCTGAAGAACTCTCACAGGCAAGTCTTCCCAAAGAGTGGCCAAAAGGTCACATGAAGCCAGACCCATTGAGGTCTACAATGTGAGTTCCATGTGTGTTTTGACTCTCAACTATGGCTGCCAAGTCTTTAAAAATAAAATCATGTTATATCCTGGCTGAGATTCCCAGTGCTCTGTGGAAATCCACACTGGCCTTAGATCTCAGTTTCCAAGGGTCACTCTCATGCGTGGCCTAATAAAATCCCGACAAAATTTATGGCAATACTGCTCTGAGGTCAGTTCCAGAACTCAGTCTCTAATGGGAGTCACACCAGAGTTCAAGCCCAGGTGGACCCAGTCATCTCTTCCAACCACGATACAAATGTCCACAATTAAAACCAAAACACTCCCACATGGCCCTCATCTTCTTCCATATAGACACTAATCATTACCTCTGGTAGCAGGTTTCCATGAGGGGCGCAGCCCACAACAGTGTCCAAAATAAGCTCCCTTTTTCCCTCATTTTCCTAAAGTCTGTGTGGCCTAGACACCCTTCCTGTTAACCAAGAGTGATCAAATAGGCATGCCGTTAATGCTGCTTTGCTTCTCCAATTTGAGGCCAAATTACTGTGCGGTTTAGATTCTTTATGTGAACTGGAATCATGAGAAAACCCATGCACCTATAGGCTAGCCTCTACAGGGCTTTAAATATCTCATTTGACCCAAAGTATCACTATTCTCACTTAATGGAGGTCAGGAACTTTACATAGGAAGGCGAGAGACTTCATCTACAATATCTGCTCTTTTAGCCATTTTTGTATTGGATGCACACATGAGATATTTCTTTGGATCCATCTAGTGCTGAGAATCTAAGCCACAGCCTCACACAGTGCCAAGAGGCTGATTCAGACACATCCCTTTCCAAAGCAATTAAGCACAGAGCCACAGGTGATGCCCATTCATTTCAATTTGAGAACTCTTTTCTTCAGGCTTCACAAAGGGGAGGCCTGAGGCAGAGACCTTCCTGACATTCAGGGCAATAAAACAATAGGTAAGCAAAAGGCACAAAGCAGGCTTTCTCCACTGAGACTTTACTGGTCATACTGATATCTGAGTTTTCTAAGAAGCTCGTCATTCCCTTCAGGTATCCAGTACATGTCCATGTCACAGAGCTTGGAGGTGGTACATATCTTGGGCACAAAAGCATGAGCCTATTCTTTAGAGAGGCCAGAATTCAGGAAGAAAACAGGAACTTTGGAGGATAGCAGATGTTGCCCATCCATAAGTCAAGTAGCAGTCCATTCATAAATTGGGCAGTATGAAGGCTGGCAAGCTTTCTACTAGACAGGACACATCCATTGATGCATTCTCTCTTCTTATGTCTACAACCACGAACACCGTTTTATATACAGACATAAAAACACTCACCTTGTCAAAGTACTTACCAGAAAGAGTTCACTCAATCCAAACAAACCGCCTTTGATACCTATTCTCAGAACAAGTGAAAACCACAAACCTACACCTACACCCATAAAGGCACCTCCTTTCCCTAAGTAATTCTGAGACTATTTGGAGTGTCCTCTGACTAGTGGGCCACAGTATGTTCCCTTTAAATGGCATGTTCTCTCTCAGATCTGTCCTCCTTAGCCAACTCTGTAAAGTTGTCAGGAGCCAGCATTGAGCAACTACCTTTTTCTCAGGAAAGGCCCCTCTTCAGAGCTCTCTTGGCATTTTGCCATCCTCACATCAGTAGGTACCAAGAAAGACTGACTCTGTCTTTGGTAAATCCAAACAAGTGAGACCACTGGGACTGGGACTGGGACTGGCTCTGTGTGCCTGGCTTCCTGGATCCCAAGTTCAGATAGTTCCATCAACAAGGAAGTGAGGTGAGGTCAATTCCTTCAGGAACTGAATGAGGTCACTGCCTTGGCAACCACTTTGTCCTAACATTTGCTTCCAAGGGTCCCATGAGATGCAGGCTGCCCCTACTACCTGTGACACTTTCACAAGTTAGAATGGTATATCAACCATAGGCACCCGGGAACAAATCTCTAAACAGGCCTGGTTTGGTCCATCTTCTCTACATTAAAATTTGAGAGCCTGATTCAGACACAACCCTTCATACTGACCAGGTTGTTTTCCATGGAAGATGACTTTTGCTCTCTCAGGTCCTTCATAGCTGCCTACATCTTCTCCAGTGATCATATCTGCATGGATCTTTGAGGTTCTCAGCAGATGAACAATCCCCTACATTCCTGTATTGTAATACCAACTCTGTGCCTGCTCTTCTGTAAAGTTAGATTGAGGGAAGAGTGTATGGTTATGTTTAATAACATGTTTGATATGGGTTAGGAATTATTCTGCTGGATGAATAATGGTATTGGGAACCTGAGATATTTATAAGAATATAGAGTTGGAATATTGTAATGGTCGGGCAGGCATAGGAGGAAGAGACCACCAAGAGACTGTCTCATGCAACAACTAAGGGTTTATTGAGGGTCCAGCATGCTGGGGCTCAGAGCTCACTTGAATAGAGCAGAGAGTCCTGAGAACAGCTTAAACAGAGCTTATATACTTTCCTTGGAGAGGGCAGGGAGGGAAATTTATTGATGCGTCAGGGAGAGTGGGCAGTTTGCTTTCAACGGGATGATGGAGTACATTCTGCAGTTTGGCAGTTGGGGACAGCACATTCTGGGAACAAGATTAGCAAACAGTTCTCAAGATTTCAACAGTGTTTTATTAAGCATACAGAAAAATAGGAAGTGACAAGTACCTATTTTATTAACTTTTTATTCCCCAATTCTTCTTCTGGTTACTTTTAATCATGAAAGTGATCATTGAAGGGTGTCACATTTTATGTCTCCTAGTGGGGTATATTGTTGTCTGATTACCATAAGTTTAAATTGTCCAATTTGAGCTTTGAGAAAGGAAACTACATGGTTGAGCCAACAGGGTCCTACAGTTAGCAATAATATGAGGATTATTAATGGACAGGCCTGGGCTTATGAAAGCATAGTTAACCAGAGGGACTGTGTGAACCAAGACTCAAACCACCCTTTTTGGGCCTCTCTCTCTCGTTGACACTCTTAAAGGCATTTTCTTAATATACTCATAGGTTCTTATACAACTCCAGTATGGTCGGCATAAAAACAACCTTCTTCCCTCAATGCAGCACAAAGTCCCCCTTCTCTCATGAAGAGAAGGTTTAACCCTCGCCTGTTCTGTAATACAACTTCAGAGAGAGAGGTTAAACATTCCTGTAAAGCTGTGATGGAGGTTTTATTATCTTTAATTTTTGGTCTATTGCTGCTTCTAATTGGGTCATTTGTTGTGTCCCATGGACTAGGGTTCCTGTGCTCACTCCTGCAGCAACTCCTATTCCTAATAGGATGGCTAAAGTGAGAGATACAGGTTCCCGGTGGAAACAGGTTGTATGCCCTCCGATTTGATCTTTAAATGAACATGCATCATCCTAGAACACTCTGGGAAACATCTGCACCATTACATAATTAATCACATCTGTTGACCATTTCATGAAAACATAAACAATGTTTAAGTATATAGAATTATACTGTTGTAGGTACGGAAAAGGAAAGGAATCTAAGATAGCACCGAAGACAGGGAAACAGCCCTATTTGGTTGCAAACGGATTTAGAGGGTATTGCTTCTGTTGTAATCAATTAATCTTCTGAACCCCAAGTTTAGGTAGTTTCAGAATTTGTACCCAACATGTAAGGGAAGGGGCTCAGAAGTTCACAGTCTGCAGAAGTTCACAAAAAGCAGTTTTTGTTTCTGTTATTTTTTCCTCTGTTCTCGGCAAGTTAACTTTTCAAGGACACTTGGGACAGGGAGAGCTTTTTTTTTTCTCTTTTTTTTCTCCCTGCCAGCTGCTACCATGGAGCCTAGTTGGTAACTTCTTTACTTAGAATTGTAGCCATCTCTGAGAATCCCCAGCTCAAGGCCAGAGGCCTTGTTCACTTATTTTGTGAAAAACTCGTAAGGGGGTGTCTAGCTTAGGAGTGCTGATTTTTCCAGCCACTGGCCAAGTAGAACAGGGCGACATGAAAACACGGAGTTTATCTACATTGAATTCTTTTATAGGGACTCTTTTGCTGAAAGTCCTAAAGTCAGCAATGGTGAAGACTTCTGGAGAAGGTCATATAAGACTTTTCTGTGGGCCTGGTGAAGAGGGGCAAGACGTGGAAAGCAAGGCTGAGAGCAGCTCCGTTTATCTGAGAATTAGGAAGGAGAGATGTAAAAGAATATTGGGAAAAAGGTTTGTGATTTTCCTGGCAACAAAAACTTGAGCAGTAGAACAGGTAGAGCAGAGGGGACGACAGGAGTGAGTATACCAAAAAGCCTGTGAGGGACTTTAAATTCTTAGTCACCTGTTTTCAGTGATGACAAGGCAACTTTAAAGGTCACTTTCATTACATCTTGGATAGTGGTCTGAGGGATCTCCTCAGCTGGTTTGAGCTTTGGGTTAGCTGGTAAGAGGACCTGATGGGACCTGCTCTGGGCACTTACTGGAGAAAAGAGGACTGAGTGGGTGGAGGGGTACCTCAGTACCTGATACCTCAGCAAGGGCGCAATTGTCTGAGAACCGGCCGAGGTTTGGTTTTTTGATCTAGTAAATGGAGGGGAGAAATCAGGTTGCTCAGGTGGGAGTGAAAGCAGAGAGTCTGGAGCAGAAGGCTGAGGGTTAGGATCTATTGGAGAAGCATAGTTCAGGACGTGAGTGAAGTAGGGAAAAAGTCTTCACATAGGGGAATCTCCTTCCACCCTTTTGATCACTTGTAGAAGTTAAAAATGTCATGCATAATTTGAGGATCTAGAGAGCCTTCTGGGGTCCATCGGTTTTGGTTGTCTAATTGGTAATATGGCCAATGCTGTGTACTGAATTTGATGGGGAGTTTGGGTTCCACCAGGCAGTCCCTGTATGCTAACATCCCCATGACTTACAGAAGAAGTTGGCTTTTTCCCCTCACAGCCGTGGCTCTTTGTGGCTTTGATAGTCTGCCATGCAAACATAGTAATCTGGGCTAGCCAACCTGCATCTTGCTCGCGTGTCCCTACATCCATAATGTTTGTTTCCATTATCGATGATACAGAAGGTATTTAATAGAATTTTAGTGGGATCCACTTTATCAGATATATCCCAATAGGAAAAACCTATAGCCAGCTGACAAATGTCTGGGTGGAGAGATGGCCACCAGGTCCCTATGGGGGCTGTAAGCGAGATAGACCATACTTCTTCTCTAGTAGGATTTGTGATCAGCCATCGCTGATGAACCACCTGATGAGGTTTAGGACTACTGGTGGCCAAGGGGAGAGTCTATAGCCTTATTCATATGGTGAATACACAATTTGAAAGGGTTACTAGTCATTTCCAGTTTCCAGCAAGAGTCTGGACAGAGCGCAGGCTTGAGATGAGAGGTATGGATCCAGGAATTGATTCCGTATACATTTACTGATGTAGGTGTTATAAGTAGTACCTGGTATGTTCCTTTCCATCGGGGTTCCAGGAATGAAACCTGATGTCTTCTTATGTAGATGAAGTCTCTTACATTATATTGAAGTGGAGTCCCCTTGTCCCCAGTTTGGTAGGCCGTGGCCAGCTGTTTGAACAGATATCAATGAGTTCTTTCAAGAGCTTTAAGTCTGTCAAGCTAGGGGGTGTGGAAGGGATCCTTAGGTCTTAGAGTTGGGGTTAGGTCCCTTACTGGAGGAAGGGCACCATAGAGAATTTCACAGGTGGTGAGGTTACACAAAGAAACAGAGGGAGTATTTCTTGCATGAAACAGTGGATAAGGCAGGAGCATAGTCCAATCTTTTATGCAGGTCTCTAAGAGTAATTTCGTAAAGGTCTATTTAATGGTTCTATTTATTTTTTCTACCTGTCCTCAGTTCTGGGGTCTATAAGCATAATGTAACTACCAATTAATAACCAGGGTACTGGTTAACCTATTCTCAGAACATGAGACAAAAAAAGAATCCCACACCAACACCCACAATGGCACCTGCTTCCCCCAAGTACATCTGTGACTATCTGGAGTATTCTCTGACTGGTGGGTCATACTATGTTCCCCAAAAATAGCCTGTCTTGTCTCAGATCTGGTCTTCGTGGCCAACTCTGCGAAGATTTCAGGAGCCAGCATGAGCCACTACCTGCTTTCTCAGGAAAGGCCCCTCTTCAAAGCTCTTCTGGCATTTGGCCATCCCCACATCAGTAGGTACCATGAAAGACTGACTCTGTCCCTGGTAAATCCAAAGAAGTGAGCCCACTAGGAGTAGGACTGGGACTGGCAATGGGTGCCTGGCTTCCTGGATCCCAAGTTCAGAGAGTTCCAACACCAAGGAAGTGACGTGAGGTCACTTCCTTCAGAAACTGAAAGAGGTCACTCCCTTGGCAACCACTTTGTCCTAACAGTTGCTTCCTATGGTCTCTTGAGATGGAGGATGCCCCTACTTCCTGTGACACTTTCACAAGTTAGAATGGTATATAAACCATAGGCACTCAGGAATAGCTCTCCACACAGGCCTGGTTTGATCCATCTTCTCTACATTAATAAGAGAGAGGCTGATTCAGATACACTCCTTTATCCTGACCAGGTTGTTTGCCATGGAAGATGACTTTTGCTCTCTCAAGTCCTTCATAGCTGCCTACATCTTCTCCAGGAATGATTTCTGCATGGACCTTTGAGTTTCTAAGCAGGTGGAAGATCCCCTACATTCCTGTATTGTAAGACCAACACTGTCCCCGCTCTTCTGTAAAGTTAGATTGAGGGAACAGTGTATGTTAGGTTTAATAACATGTTCAATTTGGGTTAGGAATCATTCTTCGGGATGAATAATAGTATTGGGAAACTCTCTCAGATCTGGTCTCCTTGGCCAACTCAGTGAAGTTTTCAGGAACCAGTGGTGAGACACTGCTTGCTTTCTCATGAACTGGCCCTCTTCAGAGCTCTCCTGGCATTTGGCCATCCTCACATCAGTAGGTACCAAGAAAGTCTGACTCTGTCCTTGGTAAATACAAACATGTGAGCCCACTGGGATTGGGACTGGGACTGACTCTGGGTGCCTGGCTTCTTGGATCCCCAGTTCAGAGAGTTCCATCACCAAAGAAGTGAGGTAGGTCACTTCATTCAGAAACTGAATGAGGTCACTGCCTTGGCAAACACTTTGTCCTAAAAGTTGTTTCCTAGGTTCCCATGAGATGGAGCCTGCCCCTACTTACTGTGACACTTCAAGCTAAGAATTGTATATCAAAAATCGGCACCCGGGAACAGCTCTCCACACATGCCTGATTTGGTCCAACTACTCTACATTAAGAAGAGAGAGGCTGATTCAGACACATCCCTTCATTTTGACCTGGTTGTTTTCCATGGAAAATGAATTTTTCTCTCTCAGGTCCTCCATAGCTGTCAACATCTTCTCCAGGGATCATTTCTGTAAGGACCTTTGAGGTTCTCAGCAGGTGAAAGATCCCCTACATTCCTGTATTGTAAGACAAACTGTGTCCTTACTCTTTTGTAAAGTTAGATTGATGGAAGAGTGTATGGTTAGGATTAATAACATATTCGATTTGAGTTAGGAATCATTCTGCAGGATGAATAATGGTATTGGGAATCTGCGATATTTACAAGAATAAATAGGTGAAATGTAAGTATGAAAACAGAAATCTAGGTAAGATTTGAAGCCCAGAAGGGAATTGGGCCTTTGATTGTGACACTTAGCTTTGAATTATGTTCTGCACAGATGTCTCAGATAAATCGATATAAAATGGCATAGGACCTTGTACCTTGGATGATTGAATGTCGAAGAGAATATCCAGTCAAAAGGGGACAGTAGGTGGATTAGGAAGATAGTAAGTAAGTTTAGAAAAAAGAATGAGTATAGGAATTGGACCAAAAGTTCTTTAGCAACAGGGTTTCGGTTAGTGAGTGAATGTCAATGTCACCACAGGTGAAGAATGAGTCACAATGATGAACTGGGGAAAATATGTAGGAAAGCAGATATCTATAGAGACATTATGAAATCAGACAAAGTATAAAGTGAGTGATAGTATTAGATATTTTCAACAGGGTTGAATTTGAATATATAATCTTAGGAAGAAACAAATATGTAATCATTAATAGGATTGACATTTGAGAGCATTAGCCAAATTGGACATGGATTTTTTTAGTAATCCATGTTTACATTCCATTTAGTCTTTGGTACAATCATAAGTGTGAACTTTGCATTTTGTGTCCAGAATATTACTGTGATAAAATGTTTATGTACATCAGTTGACAGAGTATTTTTTTCCACCATTTCTGGGAGCAATATTTTGAAGACATATAAATTAATATTGGGGGTACAAAGAGGTGTACCCTGTGTCTATGTATGTAGAGATAATGCATGAAGAGACCATACTGTGAATAAATGATATAACTGATTACACTTTAAATAATCGATTGAATTTATATCTGAAAATATGCAGAAAATCTTATATTGATATACAATCATTAATTCCAACCAATTATACATATAATGGTAATATTACTTTAATGGTTTATCAAGACGGGTGTGTGAGATTTGCTTCAAAGCGATAATGGAAATTGAAAATAATGTGTTTGGAAAGAAGTCTCATGAAACGAGCAGTCAAGAAACATTAAGGAATACATGTGTTCTGAATCAGGAAGTGATTGAAAGTGAAACAAATGCCTATCAATTTGATAAATTGTGGATGAAATATTTATCCTATGATGTGCATTAACTGAAGAAATAGTAATGTACCAGAGTTGAATAAAAATGAACGTCAAAATACACTTCATGTCCCATAGGAATCTATACGCATTGATGTTAAACCGGGTGAGTTACTGTAGAAATATTAGGATTTGTGTGCACCATTCACTGAAGTTTGTTTTCAGTACTAGGAAACAAATATGTATTTCAGGTGGATGAATATTTCTGATAATAATCTTGTGAAAAGTTGATCATAAATCCACATATATGAATATGAATGAATTTAGGGAGTGTATAATAAGACACATATATTTCATATTTTGAAAAATCTGGAGAGTATATATATATATATATATATATACTCTCCAGACATTAAAAAGTAGCAATATATAGGCAATCTAAATTAATCATGAAATATATATCATCCACAGATCCAAAAATATTCATTTTACTGAACATGGGTTTATGTATAATGTTGTTCAACTAGGAAGCTCACCCATAGGTTGAATTTTCAGTTCCAACAGCGTTTAGAATGAGTGATCTATTCTCACAAATTGTATCTGCCAATTCATCCACCTCACAAGAATGTACGTGTGGTACCAGGTAGGATTTGATATGTGCATATAAAAATACATGTGCTGAATAGGCTACAGAGAAAGGGAGACAGGAATTCAAATATTTGTTAACTTTCAAACACATGGAGAACTATTTAAATTGAAAATTTGCTAGATTAATAACTCCTACACTACATAATGCAAAAGGCAAGTCCAACTATGCACCATGCCTCCTCTGAACTGCTTGTATTTCTATTTTGTTGGGGTAATTTATCTCCATCATATTTGCATTAGTAGTCAGAGTCCAGTAGGGTAGGTTTTAGTGTCAGGGATTAAGTATTTCGAATGAAAAATTAGATAATGAATCCAATGTGTATGCAAAAAATCTTCCCATTCTCATCCAGAACAATGCCTTGACATTACATTCGCCCCAAGTAATACACAATTAGAGGAGAAGAGTTAGAAAATCTGTGAATACATATCTGGAATGGAAAATGCTCAGGAGTTCACAAGCTTGGATGTGGAAGGGGAGTTTCCAAAAGTAAGGGACAGGGTTGATAGACCCAACCTGATCATTTATTAAAATTGGGAGCCCACTTGCCAGAAAGCCATGAAAAGATAATTTTGGATTTATTATAAATTACTGCAAATTCTGAACCTGCTTGGAATGTTTGCCCATGCCTTAAACTCACCCATGCCTGGCTCTCTGACCAGATTGCAGCCCTCTCTGAAACTTTAGTGACACCTCATAAATATTTTCTTTCCCTGGCCAGACAACGAGTCTCTGAGGCTCTAATGGTCCTCATAATTTCTGATGTTGGGGTGAGCTTAAAAAAAAATCTAAACTACCGTTAGTGTGATGCTTGTTAAAGTTCTGTTATCTGTAACCCCCTTTTTGTGCATCTTTCTGGGCTATATAGCTGGGCTATAGGAAAGGTGGGTTTGCTGTCTTGCTCCCGCCATTTTGGGAGGGAGAGGTAGCCTTTCCCTTTGAAATAATTAGCTTGCCTTAATTTGATTTTACTAGGAGTCAGTGGTCTTTACATGCGTTCCTGGTCTAATATTTTGGAGTTCCCCAGTGAGATGACCCTGCCGGACAAGATCACAAGACCAGACTGCTGTAAATTCTGAAGTTGGCCTTCCTTCCAGGGCTCCAAGCTTGAGAGCAACTCTAGGGTTTGTGCAACTTGAGATGGTCCAAGGCCTTGGAGTTAGCCTTCAGTTCAGGGAGCACTGCAGTGAACCACCGCATTAAAACTATTAGCAAGCACCTGGTGGAGGAGGCATCCATAGGTAATTGGTGCCTTTATAACATCTGATATCCGGTTAAGGGAGATCTCTTCTGATGACAGAGAGGTGGACTGAGGAGGCTCACATATACTCCTGTCTGGGACAGTAACAAGAATCATTCTGTCATCTGTTCTGTTCTCTAGGGAATTCATCTGGAAGGGTAGAGAGGTGCCAAGGGGCACGCATGCGCTCCTACGGGGAGCTTTAGGAAGACATTGCATTGCTCCTCTGTTTTCCTGTTTCGGCGCCGGATTTCTGTTTTTTTTTTTTTGTTGTTGTTGTTGTTTTGTTCTGTGTTCTATATGTTTTTTGTTTGTTTGTTTTTGTGCATTTTGTTGTGTGATTTCTGTGGTGAAAACTTAAGGATATCGGACATGAAAATAAAGCAAGTAAGCCTGACACCCTTTGGACTGAGTTTAAAGGAACTGCATTGAACTTTACACCCGTTTGTTAAGCAGTATGATAGAAGCCCCTAGCTGGCTGCCTGGAGCACACTCACTGCAGAGGGCAGTGCCTGCGGGGGACCTAAGAACTGAGTATCTCCCAGGTTAATAAGTGAAACTCCTTTAAAATCCCTTGTCCCTCCAGATAAAGAGAGTCACAAGCTTTTGGCAGAGTCCCTGTGTTTATCTTTGTTAGCAAAGCAATAAACCTTCGTTTTTCTTTTTCTCAAAACCCTGTCCTCATTTTTAAATTGGCATTAATTGGCTTCAAGTTCAGGAACCCAACTTTAAGTTACAAATTTTGATAACCCACCCGCACCCTGGAACTTTTTGAGAGCTGACTACAGAAATGTTAGGAGATGGAGCATGCTTGTGGTGGAACTGAAACAGAGGAGCAAATCCTGTAAGTAAAAGGAGGGACTGAGGGACTCCCAGCAGCTGCTGAAGCCTTATTTTTTCAGAGAATTCCCTAGGTCTTTCCCTGCAATTTAACGATAATGCCACCTCTGTCATCTTAAAAAAGAGGGAAAAAAAGGGGACACTAAATGCAGGAAAGTCACTATGGAGACCCTTGATTTTACATTTCAGGATGCTCCTCTGTGAAAACATCTGGTCCCCTTGTGGGGACATCTGTGGTGCAACTGGTGTAGGAGATTTTTCTCTTATCTGCTCTGTTTTAAAGGCTTCTGTCTGTCAGTCATAGTCTGGAGCTCCTTTCTGTCTGTCGTGTGTCTTTGTTTCTGGCACTTTAAGACATGTGCAATAATGTGTTGATATTATATATTGTTTCTTGGGAATGATTTTACCTGAATGTGTGTCTAATTGATGATGTTTTATTGTAACAATCTGGTAGCTTATTGGGTTTTTGAAGCATTGCAGAATCTTGCCGTTAAAAGTCAGATTGAGATAATTGTTTAGTTTATGATTTCAGATAATTCATGCCAGAGAACTTAAATACTTAGGATGGAAAACTAAAGAACTCTACTTCCAAGTTGGCAAGAAATTTTCCAATCATTCAGTCTTTTTTTTTTTCACCAATTTTTAATTGGGTAGCCTGGGAAAATGTCACTGTGTGTACCAGTGCATTAATTTGGACAAGGATAGTAAATCATAGTATGGTATCTGTTGACAACACAAGATGTAAAGATATAAAATTTTGTAAATTTTGTCTTAAGCTTGTATCAAAATTTTCAACATCCTATCTGGAAAATTATGGTTAAAATGCGTTAGGCCTTAGGTGTCTGCTCAGAATAGCAGTTTTTTCCTGCTCCTTCCAGACCTCAGCCAGGACTTAGATTGAAATGCAAATGAAAGAAGCCTGCAAGATCAGTAGGAGACTGATATGAGGCTTAAGGAAAAAAAAAGTAAATAGTATGGTATTTACTAATTACTGGTCAGTTATTTTTTCTAGGACTCTTATTTTTTTCCTTAGATCCTTTAATTTTTCTAACTCATAATTTTGATCCTACAGACCTAGGTTAATGTTTTTCTGATCAGTTCTATCTTTGACCAACTGTGGAGTTTTTAAAACATGGCAATGGAGATTTCACCTGCTAAAAGCTACAAGGCCTTTACTATTATTATGTGTGCACACTTTTGTTATTTGTTGTATGTCTATATATATATATATATTCTTAATCATATATATGATACAGAAATTAACATATATAAGGAGCGCTCATAATAAAAAAAGCACTCATAAAAACAAATTTTAAGGGATGCCCTCTCTCAACACTTCGGTTCAACATAGTTCTCGAATCACTGGCCAGAGCAATTAGACAGACGAAAAAAATTAAAGGCATAAAAATAGGAAAAGAACTCAAATTATCACTATTTGCAGATGACATGATTCTATACCTAGCAGACCCAAAAGGGTCTACAAAGAAACTACTAGAGCTAATAAATGAATTCAGCAAAGTGGCAGGATATAATATCAACACACATAAATCAAAGACATTCCTGTATATGAGCCACAAATCCTCTGAAATGGAAATGAGGACAACCACCCCATTCACAATATCCTCAAATAAAATAAAATACTTGGGAATCAACCTAACAAAAGAGGTGAAAGACTTATACAATGAAAACTACAGAAACCTAAAGAGAGAAATATAAGAAGATCTTAGAAGATGGAAAAATATACCCTGTTCATGGATAGGTAGAACTAACATCATCAAAATGGCGATATTACCAAAAGTTCTCTATAGGTTTAATGCAATGCCAATCAAAATCCCAACGGCATTTCTTGTAGAAATAGAGAAAGCAATCATGAAATTCATATGGAAAAATAAAAGACCCAGAATAGCAAAAACAATGCTAAGCAGGAAGTGTGAATCAGGCGGGATAGCTATACCAGACTTCAAACTATACTATAGAGCAATAGTAACAAAAACAGCAGGGTACTGGTACCAAAACAGGTGGGTGGACCAATGGTACAGAATAGAGGACACAGAAACCAATCCACAAAACTACAACTATCTTATATTCGATAAAGGGGCTAAAAGCATGCAATTGAAGAAGGATAGCATCTTCAACAAATGGTGTTGGGAAAACTGGAAATCCATATGCAACAAAATGAAACTGAATCCCTTTCTCTTGCCATGCACAAAAGTTAACTCAAAGTGGATCAAGGAACTTGATATCAAATCAGAGACATGGCGTCTGATAGAAGAAAAAGTTGGCTATGATCTACATACTGTGGGGTTGGGCTCCAAATTCCTCAATAGGACACCCATAGCACAAGTGTTAATAACTAGAATCAACAAATGGGACTTACTCAAACTAAAAAGTTTTTTCTCAGCAAAAAAAAGAATAAGAGAGGTAAATAGGGATCCTACGTCCTGGGAACAAATCTTTACTCCTCACACTTCACACAGAGCCCTAATATCCAGAATATACAAAGAACTCAAAAAATTAGACAATAAGATAACAAATAACCCAATCAACAAATGGGCCAAGGGCCTGAATAGAAATTTCTCAGAGGAGGACATACAATCAATCAACAAGTATATGAAAAAATGCTCACGATCTCTAGCAGTCAGAGAAATGCAAATCAAAACCACCCTAAGATACCATCTCACTCCAGTAAGATTAGCAGCCATTAGGAAGTCAAACAACAACAAGTGCTGGCGAGGATGTTGGGAAAAGGGTACTCTTGTACATTGCTGGTGGGACTGCAAATTGGTGCGGCCAATTTGGAAAGCAGTATGGAGATTTCTTGGAAAGCTGGGAATAAAACCACCATTTGATCCAGCTATTCCCCTACTCGGTCTATTCCCTAAAGACCTAAAAAGAGCACACTATAGGGACACTGCTACATCCATGTTCATAGCAGCACAATTCACAATAGCAAGACTGTGGAAGCAAAACCTAGATGCCATTCAATAG
Source organism: Callospermophilus lateralis (assembly GCF_048772815.1). Classification (NCBI taxonomy): domain Eukaryota; kingdom Metazoa; phylum Chordata; class Mammalia; order Rodentia; family Sciuridae; genus Callospermophilus; species Callospermophilus lateralis. The sequence continues at coordinate 72,781 of NW_027513033.1, forward strand.
ACGAATGGATAAAAAATATGTGGCATTTTTACACAATGGAGAATTACTCTGCATTAAGAAATGACAAAATCATAGAATTTGGAGAGAAATGGATGGCATTAGAGCAGATTATGCTAAGTGAAGCTAGCCAATCCCTCAAAAACAAATGGCAAATGTCTTCTTTGATATAAGGAGAGTAACTAAGAACAGAGTAGGGACGAAGAGCATGAGAAGAAGATTAACATTAAACAGGGATGAGAGGTGGGTGGGAAAGGGAGAGAGAAGGGAAATTTCCTGTAAATGGAAGGAGACCCTCAGGGGTATACAAAATTACATACAAGAGGAAGTGAGGGGAAAGGAGGAAAAATATGAGGGGGGAGAAATGAATTACAGTAGAGGGGGTAGAGAGAGAAGAGGGGAGGGGATGGGGGAGTGGGGATAGTAGAGGATAGGAAAGGCAGCAGAATACAACAGACACCAGAATGGCAATATGTAAATCAATGGTTGTGCAACTGATGTGATTCTGCAATCTGTATATGGGGTAAAAACGGGAGTTCATATCCCACTTGAATCAAGTGTGAAATATAATATATCAACAACTATGTAATGTTTTGAACAACCTACAATAAAAATTAATTTAAAAAAGTGGATCCAAAGATCTTTAATTCACGTGATTAAAATTGTTCAATTTAAATTGGATAAACAGATAAAAATAAATGTTTTTAAATTTAAGCTTACAAGTTTTTATAGGTGTTCAAAAATCTAATAAAATATTAATATCTACAAAATGTCTAAAATGCCTTGATTCTAGGACTTTTCCTTCAACAAAAAAATGGTTTACACTCTTCAATACATTTGTCTAATATTTTAATAAATAAGTAAAGTAAATTTGATGTGGAATTTCTCATTCTTGAGTACATTTGTTAGATACCCGATTGATTTACTAAGGTCTGTATCAGATTGTAAAAATCAGTCATGTGTTAAAGAGACAAAAATTTCTGAAAACATAAGTTTACCCATAACATTGTGTTTATTAAGTTTTATTTTTTCTAGAGCAAGCAACCATAAAAATTAAACAACTGATTAAATAAGAACTGTTATTTTAGAGCACTCTACTGCCATTTCTTTAAAAGCTAAACTTGGTTAATCTAGAAATATCAATGTAATTTTGATGCTATTAATGTGCTCATATCTTCCAGGTATACAAGTCTGTAAGTTAGAAACATTTAAAGAGCATTATATCAAGCTGGTATTCTGAAGTTGTATGGTAAAAAAAATGTACTGGGGATTTATTTACCTGTTATCAATAAGATATGTAAAGTTTTATGTTACTTTTTTCATTGGGGAACAATTTAAATGTATTTTTAAGTTAATCAGAGCCTAATATATGTAAAGGTTAAAATCTTTCAGCCTTTCTTTAATCCATGTTTTAAATGTGATGTCATATGATGTTAGATAATGTTCATGTGACCTCAAACAATTTATGTAAACTTTGTAAAATGATATTTAAAAAACAATGATCAGCTTTAGAACTAAAACACTTAATATTTATAAAGAGGCCTGCCTTACCTGAGATAAGGCTCTGTGTCCCATCTTACTACATGTGAGAATGACTACAAAAGGAGTAGGTCAGATTTTATTTCATTTAAAGTTATGTTCAAAAGTTCTTTTGTTTTTCTGTGAAGATTACTAGGATCTCAAACAGGGCATATAATGTATAACTCAGCCAAAAAATTCAGGGTAGCTATTACAGAAACTAAGTATTTTCACTCTTGTTAAAAAATTTTATTTTTAATTTGCTTATAAGTGATCTAAAGATTCCCTGTTAGTCTTTTACAGAAGTGTTGCTTTAATAACACAACATGGGTTAATTTAAGATAATAAGTCATCACCTACAAGACAGACAGAATAATACATATCCCAATTAATGAAAAGATAAATAATAATTAAGTTATAGATATTAAAGCCCAGTACTCTCAATATAAGGCTGTTAAAATTTATTTGCTGGATGTTTAAGATTAGGATTTAAAATTAAAGTTAAATGAATCGGCCAAGAAAACAAATATTAATATTTTAAGGTATACACTTTATGTTAGCCTCCCAAAATAAGTAAGACTGGAGGTTACAAAGAAGGATTCTCAGACAGGAATGCCTGATAACTATAAAAAGAGACTATTAGGAGGAGCTGCCAGAGGCAGAAAATTTAGTTTAGGGCCTACAGATATTCCTAACCTACAGAGGTAGGCTTGGTGTTTGCTAGTACGATTATCCAGCCCTGAGTAACAGAATTAAAGGTTTCTCTATTAGACACAGAGGTCATACTAGAAAAAGGATTTTGCAAGATCAGATGACATTAAATTAATAAACTGTATCTTATGGGGAGGGACAACTGTAAAACAAAAAATTAAATATTAAGTTGACAGTCCTGATAACTGAGGATATTAAAGAATGGTGAGGGAACTTCTATACGGTGACATGTTCCAGCTGCTGCAACATTTATTCATTACTCATGGTTTTTGTTACTCTCATAGAAGAACCCATTCCCAGATGACTTTACAACCTGTTCTTCCCCAACCAGACTTCAAACCAAGCTGAAATCTAAAAGGCAACTCATGTCCCTCAACTAAATTCTAAAAGGCAACTCATGTCCCTCATGCCATGACCCTTACGTCACCCTCTCTCAGCGCAGAAGAATCCAAAATGCGTGAGGCCTCCCTTCTTACAACAATGGAGCCAAAAATAAATAGACTATCAATATACGTAATTAATTAAGTCAGGTAAAATCAGGGAGACCCGTTTTGGGTGAGTTCTAGAAATTTGGAGACTGTTACCTGAGGGATTTAAATTTCCTCAGTGCACTTCCCTTAATCTATCAAAGATTTGAAAGGAACACATAAGAAAAGGGGGGAATGATAGGCCCAACCTGATCTTTTATTAAAATTGGGAGCCATCTTGCCACAAAGCCATGATAAGATAATTTTGGCTTTACTATAAATTACTGCAAATTCTGAACCTGCTTGGAATGCCTGCCCATGCCTTGAACTCACCCATGTCTGGCTCTCTGACCAGATAGCAGCACTCTGTGAAACATTAGCGACACATCATAAATATTGGCCTTCCCTGGACAGACAATGACCATCTCTGAGGGTCTAATGGTCCTCACAAATTCTGATGTTGGGGCCAGCAAAAAAAAAAAAAAAAAAAAAAAAAAAAAAATATATATATATATATATATATATATATATATATATATATATATATATATATATATATATAAACTACCATTAGTGTGATGCTTGTCCGAGTTCTGTTATCTCTAACCCCCCTTTTGTGTAACTTTCTGGGCATTAAAGCTGGGCTGTAGGTAAGTTGGGGTTGCTGTCTTGTTCCGGCCGTTTTGGGAGGGAGAGTTAGCCTGGCTGGTGAAAATAATAAGCTTAGTTTAATTTGATTTTAATTGGAGTCAGTGGTCTTTTCTTGCATCCTTGTCTAACAGGTAAACACTCCACAAACATGGAGCTCTGCTGGCCTAACGACTTTTTGAGAAACTGCCTCTGAGGTTGGGCACTTGAAATATATGTTGTTTTCAGGAGCTTTAGCTTCCTTTGTTGTGAGACCATCAAAGCTGGCTCTGCATCTATGTGACCTGAAGAAATTGGTTTCTTATTTTCCAATGAAAATGAGGCAAAGTGCTGAATTCTCTCTTTGTAGGTAAACTGTGGCCACTGAAGGCTAAGTGTCTCCCTGTGTGGACTGTGTACCCATTTAGTCATCCTCCACTATTCATGGTGTTTCTTGCTGCTGCACTGGGAGTTTGGTATTTGCTCTACGAAATACAAGAAGTTCAACTGGGACACAGTGCTGAAGGTAGTTCTGTCACGTGTGGTCGGTCAGAGTCTGCAAGAGAATGCACCAACCAGGATTCTATCCCACATAGCTTGCCCACTTGAAGATAGCAACCTGATTCGTAACATTGCCCTGAAACCTCTCCATATAACAAGATGCCTTTACATATAAGGGTCTGCTGGCTGCACCATGTCAGTCACAAGCCATTTGGAAGTCAATGGTAGATCCAAATGGCCCCAACACAAATGTTTTATCCCACACCTGCACACCACAGTTCTGGGCCCAATACTCAGCAGGCTCCAACATACTGGCATTTCAGTTCTACACCATTTTCATGAAACCCAGTCAATCAAACCACTGTCTGGAACACTCCTGATCAGCAACAGGACATCCAAATGTTCTCCTCTGACACCTGGTTATGGGTATTTCAAAAATTTCTTGGTATTTATCTAGCATTTTTCACGGATGAAGTTGGAGGCACTGTAGGTTTCAATTCTTTCAAGAACCATTAAATGGTATGGAAGCTCATTTCAATGAAAGCTCTGGAGAATTCTCACAGTCAAGGCTTCCCAAAGAGTGGCCAAAAGATCACATGAACCCAGGCCCATTGAGGTCTAGAGTGTGAGGTCCATGTTTGTTTTGAATCTCATCTATGGCTGCCAAGTCTTTCATAATAAAATCATGTGATATCCTGGCTGAGATTCCCGATGCTCTGTGGAAAGCCACCCTGGGACTTGATCTCAGTTTCCAAGGGCGACTCTAATGCGTGGCCTCCTAAAATCCCAAGAGAACTCATGGCAATATTTCTCTGAGGTCAGTTTCAGAACTCAGTCTGTAAGGGGAATCACACCAGACTTCAAGCCGAGGTGGACCCAGTCATCTATTTTAACCACCACACAAATGACCACAATTAAAACCAAAACACTCCCACATGGCCCTCATCTTCTTCCATATAGACACTCATCATAACCTCTGGCTGGGGTTTTCCATGAGGGGCAAAGCTCACGACAGTGTCCAAAATAAGCTCCCTTACCCCTCATTTGCCTAAAATCAGGGTGGCCTGGACACCCTTCCTGTGAACCAGTAGTGATCAAATATGCCTGCCATTTGTACTGCCCAGCTTCTCCAATATGAGGCCTACTGACTGTTTGGTATAGATTTTTTATGTGAATTGGAGTCATGAGAAAACCCAAGCAATTACGGGCTAGCCTCTGCAGGGTTTTGAAGAACTCATTTGACCCAATGGATCCCTCTTCTCACTTGATGTAGGTCAGAAACCTTACAGAGGAAGGCGAGGGACTTCAACCACAATGACTGCCCTTTTGGCCATTTTGGTTTTGGAAGCACAAAAGGAATGTTTCTTTAGATCCATCAGGTGCTGAGAATCTAAGCCACAGCCTCACACAGGGCCAAGAGGCTGATTCAGACACATCCCTTTTGGAAGAAATTAAGCAAAGAGCCACAGGTGATGCCCATTCATTTCCATTTGAAAACTGTTTTCTTCAGGCTTCACAAAGGGTTGGCCTGAGGCAAAGACCTTCCTGACATTCAGGGCAACAGAACATTATGTAAGAAAAGGCCCAAAGCAGGGTTTCTCCACTGAGATTTTACTGGTCACACTGTTATCTGAGTTTTCTGAGATGCTCGCCATTCCCTTCAGCTATCCAGTACATGGCCATGTCACAGAGCTTGGAGGTGGTACATATCTTGGACTCAAAACCATGAGCCTGTTGTGGAGAGTGGCCAGAATTCAGGAAGAGTACAGGAACTTAGGAATATTGTAGGTGTTGCCCATCCATAAGGCAAGCCACAGTCCTTTCATAAATTGGGCAGGATGAATGCTGTTAAACTTTCTCCTGGAGAGGACAAATCCATTGATGCATTATCTTTTCTAATGTCTACAACCAGAGATACAGTGGGATACACAGATATAGAAACACTTGCCTTGTCAAACAACTTACTAGAAACAGTCCACTCAATACCAAACAAATAGCCTTTCCTACCTATCACGCCTTTCCTACTGTATCAACATACACTAGTTATTCATCACCCCCTGCCCCGGTTATTTTGCTGCAGTGGGACTGCTGCAGATGGTGGCACATACAGGGAGCCCTGGGACACTTGGGGGTAAGTGACGAATAAAAGCTGCCCATCCATAGATAGGATGGGAGAAAATCTGCTCATCCCTAGGCAGATAGGGGGAGAGGAAAAACGGTCATTTCAAAAAATGGAGAAGATTGATACAGTATGATTGTGTCTTGTTTTATCTCAGTGTATTGTATTGTCTTTGTGATGAAAATAAGGAAGGGGTGAGAAGTAAATTGATAATGGAAAGAGGCACCCCAGTGGAAACAAGTGCAATTAGGGCATGTGTTGATGGAAGCCCAGGAAGTCTAATCAGAAAGAAAAAGAAAGTTAAGAAGAAGAAGGATTATCAGGAAAAAAGTTTCAGCAAAAGGCTGTTACTGAATACTTTTCGTTTCCGGAGTGTGTGTGAATAGGCGCCTCGGCTGCCACATGCTCAAGCCAGTCACTGTGCAGCAAGGGCTTTTCAAGCAGTGGCAGCTGGCAATTCCCCGCCCCCAGCCTGGGGAGCGGGGCCCCGTGGCAGTTTGAGTCCTGGACACTCCCCAGGGCCATCTGTGGCTGCCCAGGATGCTACAGCCAGCCATAGATGCTACTGGCTCCCTGATGTTTGGTCATTTTCAATGCCAATAACTAAGCTACAATGGTTCTCCCACACCCGGAAGATAATAAATAATAAGCACTATTAAGGCTTTTTTCAAATGTAAAAAACCTTGAGATAATGTACTAAATTTTTCAGAAGGTTGTTTTCTTAGCACCTGGTGGAATACTATAGGATTTTCTTTAGCCAGTGGTAGGAGTTCCTGCCTTCATCCCAGTGCCGGTGAGGACAAGGGTGGAAGAATTTCCAGTGTTGCTGAAAACCGGAGGAGACTTCGGCTGAGAAACGGAGGAGACTTTGGATCAAGCTAGCTGCCTTCAGAACTTTCCTGGGCTGTGATTTAAGCTAGCTGCCTGCAGAATTTACATGGACTGTGATTTAAGCTAGCTGCCTGCAGAACTTACCAGGACTGTGATTTAAGCTAGCTGCCTGCAGAACATACCTGGACTGTGGTTTACCTGAACTGTGAGTTAATCTATTGAGACACTGCTTTACCTGGACTGAGACAACAAACTGTAATCTATAACAAATTTTAACTCAGTGTCTTTGCTAACAGTGTCATTGCTGGTATTATTTCTCCAAGTGCTTCATCAATTGGCTTGTATTGTGACATTTTGTATCCTCCCTTTCTGTTTGTAGCAGGTTATTTATGGTGTTTCTGTAAAAACCACTGTGGTCTTTATTTAAATTAAATAAAAGGGGGAAATGTTAGAGTCTGTAAACATGTCAAAATAACACCTGGCATTTTGCCAGGGGAATGTTAGAGTGTGTAAACAAGTCTGGATGATGCCTGGCAAAATGCCAGAGGGAGTGGTTTGAGATGTAACAAAAGCGAGCCATTAAGTGTGGAGATTCCTGATTGGTTGACTGCAGTATCTAGTTTATGTTAATTAGATAACCTGGGTGGAATGTATAAATACCTCTATTGTCCTACAATAAATGGCTTCCACTCCTGCTATATCAACATACACATGTTATTCATAACCCCCACTCCCCGGTTATTTTGCTCCAACCGGACCGCGGCAGTATCTGCCAAGTCAGAAACCTCTCAAGTTTGAACATGTGATACCAGGTAGGATTCTATATGTGCATATAAAAATACATGTGCTGAATAGGCTACACAAAAAGGGAGAGAGGAATTCACATATTTGTTAACTTTAAAAACACATGGAGAACTATTTTAATTAAAAATTGACTAGATTTATAACTCCTACCCTATATAATGCAAAAGGCAAGTCCAACTATACAACATGACTCCTCTGAACTGCTTGTATTTCTATTTTGTTTGGGTTATTAATCTCCATCATATTAGGATTAGTAGTCAGAGTCTAGTAGGGTATGGGTTAGTGTCCAAAATAAGCTCCCTTGCCCCTCATTTGCCTAAAGTCATGGTGGCCTGGACACCCTGCATGTGAACCAGGAGTGATAAAATAGGATTGCAGTTAATACAGCTCTGCTTCTCCAATTTGAGGCCTACTGAGTGTCAGGTAACAATTCTTTATGTGATTTGGAGTCATGAGAAAACACAACCACTTCTTCAGGGCATTGAAGAATTCATTTGAACCAAAGGATTCCTATTCTCACTTGATGTAGGTCAGAAACCTAACAAAGGAACGCAAGAGACTTCATTCACCATAACAGATCTTTTTGCCATTTTGGTTATGGATGCACACATGGGATCTTTCTTTAGATCCATGAGGTGCTGAGAATCTAAGCCACAACCGCACACAGGGCCAAGAGGCTGATTCAGACACATCCCTTTACAAAGAAATTAAGCAAAGAGCCACAGGTGATGCCCTTTCATTTCCATTTGAAAACTGTTTTCTTCAGGCTTAACAAAGGGGTGGGCTGAGGGAAAGAACTTCCTGACATTCAGGGCAACAGAAATATAGGTAAGAGAATGGCCAAAGCAGGATTTCTCCACTGAGACTTTCCTGGTCACACTGATATCTGAGTTTTCTGTGATTCTCCCATTCCATTCAGCTGTCCAGCACATGGCCATGGCACAGAACTTGGAGGTGGTATATATCTTGGACACAAAACCATGAGCCTATTCTGGAGAGTGGCCAGAATTCAGGAAGAAAACAGGAACTTAGGAAGATAGTAGGTGTTCCCCATCCATAAGACACACCGCAGTCCATCCATCAGTTGAGCAGGATGAATGCTGGGAAGCTTTCTACTAGACAGGATGCATCCATTGGTGCATTCTGTTTTTTAATGTCCAAAACCACGTACACAGTGGGATACACCGAACTAGAATCACTCACCTTGTCAAACGATTTACTAGAAACAGTCCATTCCAAACCAAACAAACCACCTTTCCTACCTATTTTCAGAACATGAGACAAAACCACAAACTCACACCCACACCCACAAAGGCATCTCCTTCCCACAAGTAAGTCTCTGACTCTCCAGTGTGTCCTCTGTCTGTTGAGCCAAACTATGTTCCCCGAAATGGCCAGTCCTGTCTCAGTTCTGGTTGCCTTGGCCAACTCTGTGAAGTTGTCAGGATCCAGTGGTGAGCCACTACCTGCTTTCTCAGGAAAGACCCTCTTCATATCTGTCCTGGCATTTGGCCATTCTCTCAGCAGTAGGTACCAAGAAAGACTGACTCTGTCCTTGGTAAATCCAAACAACTGAGCCCAGTGGGAGTGGGACTGGGACTGGCTCTGGGTGTCTGGCATCTTGGATCCCAATTTCAGAGAGTTCCAATACCAAGGATGTGAGGTAGGACACTTCCTTCAAGAACTGAATGAGTTCACTCCCTTGGCAACCACTTTGTCCTAACAGTTGGTTCCAAGGGTCCCATGAGATAGAGGCTGCCCCTACTTCCTGTGACACTTTCGCAAGTTAGAATGGTATATCAACCATAGGCACCCGGGAACATCTCTCAACAAAGGCCTGGTTTGGTCCACCTTCTCTACATTTAGAATAGAGAGACTGATTCAGACACGACCCTTCATCCTGACCAGGTGGTTTGCCATGCAAGGTGACTTTTGCTCTCTCAACTCCTTCATAGCTGCCTACATCTTCTCCAGGTATCATTTCTGCATGGACCTTTGAGGTTCTCAGCAGGTTTAAGATGACCTACATTCCTGTATTGTAAAAACAACTCTGTCCCTGCTCTTCTGTAAACTTAGATTGAGGGAAGAGTGTATGGTTAGGGTTAATAAAAGGTTCGATTTGGGTTAAGAATCATTCTGCAGGATGAATAATTGTATTGGGAACCTGTAATATTTACAAGAATGTAAAAGTGAAATATTAGAATAAAAACAGAAATCTAGGTAAGATTTGAAGCCCAGAAGGGTATTGGGCCCTTGATTGGGATACTTAGCTTTGAATTATGTTCTGCAGAGATGTCTCAGATAAATCGATGTACAATGGCATAGGACCTTGTACCTTGGATGATGGAATGTCGAAGAGAACTTCTAGTCAAAAAGGGATACTCGGTATTATTTGAAAGATAGTCAGTAGGTTTAGAAAGCAGAGAGAGTGTAGGATTTAAACCAAAAGTTCTTTAGCAATAGGGTTTCGGGTAGAGAGTGAATGAAAATGTGAGCACATGTGAAGAGTCAGTCACAATGATAAACTGTGGAAAATATGTAGGAAAGCAGATATTAATAGAGACATTAGTAAATCAGGCAAATGATAAAGTGATTGATAGGATTAGACATTTTCAACAGGCTTGAGGTAAAATATATAATCTTAGGAAGAAACAAATATGTAGTGACCAATAGGATTCACATTTGAGAGCGTTAGGCAACCTGGACATGGATGTTTTTAGTAATGCATACTCACTTTCCATTAAGGCTTTGGTAAAATCATAAGTGTGAACTTTGCTTTTTGTGTCCAGAAAATTACTGTGATAAAATGTATATGTAGATCAGATGACATAAGTATTTATTCCACCGTTTCTGGGAGCAATATTTTGAAGATATATAAATTAGTACTGGCGTTACAAATGGGTGTACCCTGTGTCTAGGAATATAGAGATAATGCATGAATAGACAAAACTTTGATTAAACAATGTAACAAGTTCTAAATTTAAATAATGGATTGAATTGATATCTGAAAATATACAGGAAATCTTATATTGATATGCAATCATTCAATCCAACCAGGTATCCATCTTATTTTAATATTAGGCTTATGGATTATCATAAAGAGTGTGTGAATTTTGTTTCAAAGGTGATTATGGATTTCAGAAATAATGAGTTTGGAAAGAAGTCTCATGAAGAGACCAGACAAGAAACCTGGAGGAATACAAGAGTTTTGAATAAGGAAGTTATTGAAAGCGAAACAAATGCCTATGAATTTGTGAACTTGTTAATGAAATATATATCCTATGATGTGCATAAACTGAAGAAATAATAATGTACCAGTTTTGTTAAAAAATGAACGTCAAAATACACATCATGTCCCATAGGAATCTACAAGCATTGATGTTAAACTGGGACAGTTACTGCAGAAATATTTGGATTTGTATGCACCATTCACTGAAGTTTGTTTTTAGTACTAGGAAGCAAATATGTATTTCAGGTGAATGAATATTTTTGAAAATAATCTTGTGAAAAGTTGATTATAAATCCACATACATGTTCATGAATGAATTTAGGGAGTATATAATAAGACACATATGTTTCATATTTTCAAAAATCTGGAGAGTGTATATCTATCTATCTATCTATCTATCTATACACACACACACACACACACACTCAAACAGACATTAAAATGTAGCAATATATATATATATATATATCATGAAATATATATAATCCACAGAGCCAAAAATATTAATTTTACTAAACGTGGATTTATGTATAATGTTGTTCAACTAGGAAGTCACCCATAGTTTGAATTTTCACTTCCAACAGCATTCAGAGGAGTGATCTCTTCTGACAATTTGTATCTGCTAAGTCAGCAACCTCTCAAGAATGTACATGTGATACCAGGTAGGATTCTAAATGTGCATATAAAAATACATGTTCTGAATAGGCTACAGAGAAAGGGAGAGAGGAATTCACTTGGTTGTGAACTTTAAAAACACATGGAGAACTGTTTCAATTAAAAATTGACTAAATTTATAACTCCTACCCTATATAATGCAAAAGGCAAGTACAACTATACAACATGAATCCTCAAAACTTCTTGTATTTCTATTCTGTTGGGGTTATTATTCTCCATCATGTTAGGATTACTAGTCAGAGTCTAGTAGGGTATGGGTTAGTGTCCAAAATAAGCTCCCTTGCCGCTCATTTGCCTAAAGTCATGGTGGCCTGGACACCCTGCATGTGAACCAGGAGTGATAAAATAAGACCGCAGTTAATACTGATCTGCTTCTCCAATTTGAGGCCTACTGACTGTCAGGTATAGATTCTTTATGTGAATTGGAGTCATAAGAAAACCCAAGCACTTCTTCAGGGCTTTCAAAAATTTATTTGAACCAAAGGATCCCTATTCTCACTTGATGTAGTTCAGGAACCTAACAAAGAAAGGCAAGAGACTTCATCCATCATAACTGATCTTTTTGAAATTTTGGTTTTGGATGCACACATCGGATCTTTCTTTAGATCCATCAGGGGCTGAGAATCTAAGCCACAACCGCACACAGGGCCAAAGGGTGATTCAGACACATCCCTTTGCAAAGAAATTAAGCAAAGAGCCACAGGTGATGCCCATTCATTTTCATTTGAAAACTCTTTTTTTCAGGCTTCACATGAGGGTGGCCTGAGGCAAAGAACTTCCTGACATTCAGGGAAACAGATACATAGTAAGAGAATGGCCCATAGCAGGGTTTCTCCACTGAGACTTTCCTGGTCACACTGATATCTGAGTTTTCTGAGATTCTCCCATTCCCTTCAGCTGTCCAGTACATGGCCATTTAACAGAGCTTGAGGTGGTACATATCTTAAACACAAAACTATGTGCCTATTCGGGAGAGTGGCCAGAATTCAGGAAGAAAACAGGAACTTAGGCAGATAGTAGGTGTTGCCCATCCATGAGGCAAGCCGCAGTCCATTCATCAATTGGGCAGGATGAATGCTGCGAAGTTTTCTACTAGACAGAACACATCAACTGATGCATTCTCTTTTCTAATGTCGACAACCACGGACACAGTGGGATACACAGACATAGAAAGACTCGCCTTGTCAAACGACTTACTAGAAACTGTTCACTACAATCCAATCAAACCGCCTTTCTTTCGTATTCTCAGAACATGAGACAAAACCACAAACCCACACCCAGACCCGCAAAGGCACCTCCTTCCCCCAAGTAGGTCTGTCACATCCGGAGTGTCCTCTGACTGGTGGGCCATACTATGTTCTCCGAAAATGGCCTGTCCTGTCTCAGATCTGCTCTACTTTGCCAACTCTGTGAAGTAGTCAGGAGCCAGCGGTGATCCACTACCTGCTTTATCAGGATAGGACCCTCTTCAGAGGTTTCCTGGCATTTGGCCATCCTCAAATCAGTAGGTACCAAGAAATATTGACTCTGTCCTTCGTAAATCCAAACAAGTTAGACCACTGGGAATTGGACGGGTTATGGCTCTGGGTGCCTGGCTTCCTGGATCCCAAGTTCAGAGACTTCCATCACCAAGGAAGTGAGGTGAAGTCACTTCCTTGAGGAACTGAATGAGGTCACTGCCTTGGAAACCACGTTGTCCTAACATTTGCCTCCAAGGTTCCCATGAGATGGAGGATGCCCCTACATCCTGTGACACTTTCACAAGTTCGAATCGTATATCAAACATAGGGACCAGGGAACAGCTCTCCACACAGGCATGGTTTGGTCTATCTTCTCTGTATTAAGAAGAATGAGGCTGATTCAGACACATTCCTTAATTCTACCAGGTTGTTTGCCATTGAGATGACTTTTGCTCTCTCAGGTCCTTCATCGCTGCCTACATCTTCTCCAGGGATCATTTCTGCATGTACCTTTGAGGTTCTCAGCAGGTGGAAGATCCCATGCATTCCTGTATTGTAAGACCAACACTGTCACTGCTCTTCTGTAAAGTTAGATTGAGGGAACAGTGTATGGTTACGGTTAATAACATTTTCATTTTCGGTTAGGAACCATTCTGCTGGATGAATAATTTTATTGGAACCTGTGATATTTATTAGAATACAGACGTGAAATATATGTACATAAACAGAAATCTAAGTAAGATTTGAAGCCCAGAAATCATTGGGCCCTTGATTGGGATACCTATCGTTGAATTACATTCTGCAAAAATGTCTCAGAGAAATCGATATACAATGGCATAAGACCTTGTAACTGGATGATTGAATGTAGAAGAGAACCTCTAGTCAAAAAGTGATAGTCGGTAGGATTAGGAAGATAGTAGGTAGGTTTTAAGAAGAAGAGTGAATATAGGATTTGGACCAAAAGTTCTTTAGCAATAGGATTTCGATTAGAGTGTGAATGTAAGTTTCAGAACATGTGAAGATTTAGTCACAATGATGAACTGTGGAAAAGCAGATACCAATAGAGACATTACAAAAACAGGCAAAGTATAAAGTGAGTGAGAGGATTAGACATTTTCAACAGGGTTGAGTTTGAATATATAATCTTTGGAAGAAACTAATTTGTAGTTACCAATAGGATTTTCATTTGAGAGCATTAGGCAACCTGGACATGGATGTTTTTAGTAATCCATGTTCACTTTTCATTTAGCTTTGATACAATCATAAGTGTGACCTTTGCTTTTTGTGTCCAGAATATTTCAGTGATAAAATGCATATGTAGATCAGGTGACATGGGTATTTCTTCCAACATTTCTGGGAGCAATATTTTGAAGACGTATAAATTAGTGTTGGGGGTACAAAGAGGTGTACCCTGTGTCTATGAATATAGAGATAATGCATGAAAATACCACATTGTGAATAAATAATATAACTGGTTCCACTTTAAATAATGGATTGAATTGATATCTGAAACTAAGTAAGAAATCTTATATTGATATACAATCATTCATTCCAACCAGTTGTACATCTAATGGTAATATTAGGGTTATGGTTTATTATGAGGGGTGTGTGAGTTTTGCTTCAAATGTGATAATGGAAATCGAAAATAATGTGTTTGGAAAGAAGTTTCAAGAAAAGACCAGTCAGAAACGGAGGAATACATGTTTTCTGAAGGAGGAAGTGATTGAAAGTGAAATAAATGCCTATAAATTTGTGAACGTGTGGATGAAATATATATCCTATAATGTGCATAAACTCAAGAAATAGAAATGTACCAGTGTTGAATAAAAATAAACTTCAAAGTACATATCATGTCCCATAGGAATCTACTTGCATTGATGTTAAACTGGGTCAGTTACTGTAGAAATATTAGGATTTTTTTTTTTTTTTGGTGTTATACTACAATTTATTTTAGCACTAGAATGCCACAGAATGTAGAGGAAAGAGCAATGGATTTTTAGTTATAGCACTAATAATCCAACATTTAATGACTTTTTTGGGGAGTCTAGAAATTACATAAGGCTATGTAACATATATTTTATTATTTAACATTCATAAATGCTTGGGATTTTAGTAATATTTCTAGTTTTATATTTTTTTATTTTTTAAGTTGTTGATGGATCTTCATTTTCTTTATTTGTATGTGGTGCTGAGAATAGAACCCAGTTCCTCACACATACTAGGCAAACATGTTAACACTGAATCACAAACCCAGCCGCTCCACTTTTGTCTTAACATCGAACACGCCTCTCCCTCTTCTTTACTCACTTTCTTCCTCATTTTTCCCCTTCTCTCTCTTCCTTTTTCGTTTTTCCTCCATATCTATTTTTCTCTCATGGCATTACAAACAGTTGTATGCTATGAAATTTAAATTTGAGACTGTTTTTTATAGTCACTATTTTTTTTAAAAAAATTTAATAATTATAATCACCTGATAGATATATTACAATACATTTATTATACATATGTGTCTATATTCATGCATATGCATTACATATATTATATATATATATATATATATATATATACATATATATTTAAAAGTACTTTGATTAGCCTGTTAGAAATAATATACACCAAGACTTTCTTAATTCTGAAGTCTTCCAGAATTAACATCTTACAATGAAAATCAAATAAACATATTTAAGAAAAAAGGTATCATTCTTTATTATCAATATTGATAATTTAATGTTTTTTATCACGTTACGCTGTAATATGGCATATTATATCTTATGAATTAGAGAAATTTTTTTGAACAACCTATTATTTAAGGACCATATGCACTGACATTTTAAATGGCTTTCTTATGATTTCAATTTCTATCAATTATGTATTAATTGCCAAATACTTATTTTAGTACTTTTCATATTCATAATTGATATAAAGTGAATTGTTTAATTTTTCTGGTAATTAGTTACTTATTACAGTAGGGACATTATTAATAGTTCTAAATTTTTATAAGTAAATGGTACAAAGATATTTTCATGCAAAATTAAGAATAATTGCATGCTCTAAATGTTTGATTGTTGATACATATAATACAGAGCTTTTGATGAGTCTCTTCCCAGTAAAACATAAAATGCAAAGATATCGTTGGGTATGTATGTCCAAATAAAGATAATGAAAAATACACATTATCACCTAGAAACTATTAAATAAAAGATGAAAAGAACAATCCAACACATTGTACCAACTTATCAGATGAGGCAGTATTCTGAAAGAATAGCCTAAGACTAGACCTGGTCCATGACAAAATATTTACCAAAAATTGAAATATGAAAAATATAGGAAATGCTATGAATTTTTCATGAAGGTAGGTGGATTATCCTTTAATCTCAATTAAGTGTATTTTCAAAAGCCAGTTTTCTGGTAAAATAAATTTGTGATAGATACAACTACACAAAACAAAGTTTCTGCTTAGCAAAATGAATGCATCTCAACACTTTTTTAGCTGATTTCTTGCCACTCAATTTTAAACCTTTATTTATTTATTTATTTTTATTGATTGTTCAAAACATTACAAAACTCATGATATATTATCTTTCATACATTTGACTCAATTGGGTTATGAACTCCCATTTTTCCCCAAATACGAATTGTAGAAGCACATTGGTTACACATTCACATTTGTACATAATGGCATAATAGTGATGTTGTATTCTGCTACCTTTTCTATCCCCTACTATCCCCCCTCCCCTCCCCTCCCATCTTTCCTCTCTACCTCATCTGCTGTTGTTCAATTCTCTCCATTGTTTTCCCCCCATTTCCCCTCACAAGCTCTTATATGTAATTTTGTGTAACATTGAGGGTCTCCTACCATTTCCATATGCTTTCCCTTCTCTCCCCCTTTCTATCCCCCCACTCGTCTTTGTTTAATGTTAATCTTTTTCTCATGCTCTTCCTCCCTGTTCTGTTCTTAGGTGCTCTCTTTATATCAAAGAAGACATTTGGCATTTTTTTAAGGATTGGTTAGCTTAGCTTAGCATAATCTGCTCTAATGCCATCCATTTCCTTGCAAAGTCTATGATTTTGCCATTTTTTAGTGCTGAGTAATACTCCATTGTGTATAGATGCCACAGTTTTTTAACCATTCATCTATTGAAGGACATCTAGGTTGGTTCCACAGTCTAGCTATTGTGAATTGTGGCGCTATGATCATTGATGTGGCAGTATCCCTATAGTACGCTCTGTTAAGACCCTCTAGTCCGAGAAGGGTGATAGCTGGGTCAAATGGTGCATTCATTCCCAGCTTTCCAAGAAATCTCCATACTGCTTTACAAATTGGCCTTATCAATTTTCAGTACCACCAGTAGTGTACAAGTGTACCCTTTTCTCCACATCCTCGCCAACACTTATTGTTGTTTGACTTCATAATGGCTGCTAATCTTACTGGAGTGAGATGGTATCTTAGGGTGGTTTTTATTTGCATTTCTCTGACTGATACAGATGGTGAGCATTTTTTTATGTACTTGTTGATTGATTGTATGTCCTCCTCTCTGAAGTGTCTGTTCAGGTCCTTGGCCCATTTGTTGATTGGGTTATTTGTTATCTTATTGTTTAATTTTTTGAGTTCTTTGTATATTCTGGATATTAGAGCTCTATCTGAAGTGTGAGGGGTAAAAAATTGTTCCCAGGATGTAGACTCTCTATTTACCTCTCTTATTGTTTCTCTTGCAGAGAAAAAACTTTTTAGTTTAAGTAAGTCCCATTTGTTTATTGTTGTTATTAACTCTTGGGCTATGGGTGTCCTATTAATGAATTTGGAGCCCGACCCCACAGTATGTAGATCATAGCCATCTTTTTCTTCTATCACATGCAGTGTCTCTGATTTCATCACTAGCTCCTTGATCCATTTTGAGTTAACTTTTGTGCATGGCGAGAGAAAGGGATTCAGTTTCATTTTGGTGCATATGGATTTCCAATTTTCCCAGCACCATTTGTTGAAGATGCTATCCATCTCCCAATATGCTTTTAGCCTCTTTATCATATATAAGAATGTTGTAATTTTGTGGATTGATTTCTGTGTCCTCTATTCTCTACCACTGATCCACCTGCCTGTTTTGGTACCAGTACCACGCTGCTTTTATAACTATTGCTTTGTAGTACAGTTTGAACTCTGGTATCGCTATACCTCCAGATTCAAATTCCTGCTTAGAATTGCTTTTGCTATTCTGGGTCTTTTGTTTTTCCATATGAATTTCATGATTGCTTTATCATTTCTACAAGAAATGCCGTTGGGATTTTGATTGGCATCCATTTTAACCTGTAGAGAACTTTGGGTAATATCACCATTTTGATGATGTTAGTTCTGCCTATCCATGAACAGGGTACATTTTTCCATCTTCTAAGATCTTCTTCTATCTCTCTCTTTAGGATTCTGTAGTTTTCATTATATAAATCTTTCACCTCTTTTGTTAGGTTGATTTCCAAGTATCTTATTTTCTTTGAGGATATTGTGAATGGAGTGGTTTTCCTCCTTTCCATATCAGAAGTTTTGCTCCTGATATACATAAATGCCTTTGATTTATGCGTGTTGATTTTATAACCTGCCACT
Organism: Callospermophilus lateralis; assembly: GCF_048772815.1. NCBI lineage: Eukaryota > Metazoa > Chordata > Mammalia > Rodentia > Sciuridae > Callospermophilus > Callospermophilus lateralis. The sequence continues at coordinate 91,313 of NW_027513033.1, forward strand.
TTGCTTAATTCATTTATTATCTCTAGCAGTTTCTTTGTAGACCCTTTTGGGTCTGTTATATATATTATCATGTCATCCACAAATAGTGATAATTTAAGTTCTTGTTTTTCTATTTTTATGCCTTTAATTTCTATTGTCTAATTGCTCTGGCTAGAATTTCAAAAACTAAATTGAATAGAAGTGGTGATAGAGGGCATCCCTGTCTTGTTCCAGATTTTAGAGGCAATCCCTTCAGTTTTTCTCCATTTAGGATGATGCTAGCCTGAGGTTTAGCATATATAGCTTTTACAATGTTGAGGTAAGTTCCTGTTATCCCTAGTTTTTCTAGTGTTTTGAACATAAAGGTATGCTGTACTTTGTCAAATGTTTTTTTCTGCATCTATCGAGATGATCATATGGTTCTTGTCTTTAAGTCTATTGATGTGGTGAATAGTATTTATTGATTTCCGTATATTGAACCAGCCTTGCATCCCAGGGGTGAATCCTACTTGATCATGGTGCACAATTTTTTTTGAAATGCTTTTGTATTCGATTCATCAGGATTTTATTGAGAATTTTTGTATCCAAGTTCATTAGAGATATTGGTCTGTAGTTTTGTTTCTTTGAAGTGTCTTAGTCTGATTTCAAGATCAGGGTGATTTTGGCCTCATAGAATGAATTTGAAAGAGCTCCTTCTTTTTCTATTTCTTGAAAGAGCTTGAAAAGAATCAGTATTAATTCTTCTTTGAAGGTTTTGTAGAACTCCGCTGTTTACCCATCCGGTCCAGGGCTTTTTTTCGTTGGTTATCTTTTGATGGCTTCTTCTATTTCTTCCTTTGTCATTGGTCTGTTTAAATTGTGTGTGTCTTCCTGACTCAATCTGGGCAGATCGTATGACTTAAGAAATTTATTGATATCTTCACTATCTTCTATTTTATTGGAATATAGGGTTTCAAAATACTTTCTAATTATCTTCTATATTTCTGTAGTGTCTGTTGTGGTATTGCATTTTTCACCCCCTATGTTAATAATTTGAGTTCTCTCTCTTCTTCTCTTCGTTATCATGGCTAAGGGCCTGTCAATCTTATTTATTTTTTCAAAGAACCAACTTTTAGTTTATCAATTTTTTCAATGATTTTTTGTTTCAATTTCGTTGATTTCTGCTCTTATTTTAATGTCGTCTACTACATTTGCTGTTGTTTTGCTCTTCCTTTTCTAGGTTTTTGAGGTGTAGTGTGAGTTCATTTATTTGTTGTTGTTTTTTTCTTTTTTTGAGGAAAGAACTCCAAGAAATGAATTTTCCTCTTAAAACTGCTTTCATTGTGTCCCATAGATTACAGTAGGTTGTGTCTGTATGGTCATTTGTCTCTAAGAATTTTTTTGTCTCCTCCTTAATGTCTTCTGTAACCCATTGATCATTCAGTAGAATATTGTTCATTTTCCATGTGATGTAGGATTTTTCCTTCCTTCTTTTATCATTGATTTCCAGTTTCATTTCATTATGATCTGATATGGTGCATGGTATTATCTCCACGCCTTTATATTTACTAAGAGTTGCCCTATGACCTAATATATGGTCTATCTTTGAGTAGGATCCATCTGCTGCTGATAAGAAGGTGTATCCACTTGATGATGGTTGATATATTCTATATATGTCGGTTAAGTCTAGGTTATTGATTGTGCTGTTGAGTTCTATAGTTTCTTTATTCAGTTTTTGTCTAGAGGATGTGTCTAATGGTGAGAGCGGTCTGTTGACGTCACCTATAATTATTATGTTGTAGTCTATTTGACTCTTGAACTTGAGAAGAGTTTGTTTTATGAGTGTGGCAGCTCATTTGTTTGCTGCATACAAATTGGTAATTGTTATGTTATGTTGGTGGATGGTTCCTTTTAACGTTATATAGTGTCCTTCTTTATCCCTTTTGATTAACGTAGGTTTGAAGTTGATTGTATTTGATATGAGTTTGGCCACTCCTGCTTGCTTCCGTGTGCCCTGTGAGTGGTATGATTTTTCCCAACCTTTTACTTTCAGCCTGTGTATGTCTTTACCTATCATATGAGTCTCCTGAAAGCAGCATATTGTTGGATTTGTTTTTTTGATCCAGGTTACTACCCTATGTCTCTTGAATGGTGAGTTTAGGCCATTAACATTTAAGGTTAGAATTGAAATATGATTTGTACATCCATTCATGTTAATTTATTTATTTATTTTAGTTTGGCTAGTTTTTACTTTTTGGTTATTTTCCTCCCCCTTTACTGAGATACCTCCCACTGTTAGTTTGGGGCACTATTTTTCAATTCTTCTTCTTGTAGTATTTTGCCCAAAATCCTTTGCAGTGCTGGTGTTATGGGTGTGAATTCTTTTAGTTTTCATTCATTGTGAAAGATTTTAATTTTATTGTCAAATCTGAAGCTTAATTTTGCTGGATACAGTATTCTTTGTTGGAATTCATTATTTTTCAGTGTTTGAAATACATTGTTCCAGGATCTTCTCACTTTCAAAGTTTGTGATGAAAAATCAGTCGTTAATCTAATTGGTTTACCCCTGAATGTAATCCGCCTCCTTTCTCTCGTAGCTTTTAATATTCTCTCCTTGTTCTGTATTTTGGCTATCTTCATAATTATATGTCTTGGAGTTGGTCTATTATGGTTTTGAATGTTTGGGGTCCTGTAGGCTTCAAGGATTTGGCAATCCATTCCATCTTTCATCTCTGGGAAGTTTTCTAGAATTATTTCATTTAATATGTTGTCCATTCTTTCGGTTTGAATCTCTATGGCTTCTTCTATTCCGATGACTGTGAAATTTGTTTTTTTTATGACATCCCATATCTTTTGAATAGACTGCTCTTGGGACTTAAGCATCTTTTCTGTGTTGACTATATTCTTTTCAAGTTGATAAACGTTGTCGTCATTATCTGATGTTCTGACTTCTATTTGATCTAGTCTATTTGTAATATTCTCGTTTGAGTTTTAATTAATAGTTTCCTGCATTTCTAGGATTACTGTTTGATTTTTTTTAAGATCTCTATCTCCTGGTAAAGCTTGTTCTTTGCCATTTGAATTTGTTTAATTCATTTTCAAAATATACTTTTATTGCTAGGACTTGCTGATTCATGTATTCTCTAATATCCCTTTCCATCTGAGTTAGGTAAGCCTTGAGTTTTTTTCCCTATCCCTGTTTCTGATGATTCTAGGTCCTCCTGTAGAATTAAGTTGTCCTGCATTGTTAGTACACATTTTTTTCCTTTGTTTTTTCATGATGTTCAAGTTGTTTTCCATCTCTATTTGATTGCTGTTTTTCTGCTCTATTCTATAGATTTGTTTTGGCTTAATATATCTGTTGTCTCTCCTTTGTGTTGGTAGACTATGCCTGCTAAAGTGAATTCTGCTTGGAAGGAATTGCGATGGCCGAGCTCCAGTGATGTCACCTGTCTGCTATGGCGGGCCCCAGGCTCCTTGCCAGGGTGTTCAAATGGGAGTGGGCTGGGACTGATCTGTCTCTGTTTGTTTTCAACTCCCGGTCGCCGGCGGGCGGGCGGTCTCCAGCTGTCCAGTCACACAGTCAGCGGGTGGGCTGTCACTGGTGGGCGGGAGATCTCTAGCCACCCAGTTGCACGTGCAGCCAGCGGGCGATTGGTCGCTGGTAGGCAGGCGGGCACCAGCCACCCAGTCGCACCAGCAGCGGGCTGTTTGTGACCAGTGGGCGCGCGTTCTCCAGCCGCCCAGTCACGCGGGCCTGGCCTCTAGTCCCCTGTTATCTCCTGCTAGTCCTGGTTTCTCGTGCTAGACCAGATTTCCCCTGAGTGATGCCTCTCGGCAGCTCATACTGTCCTCTGGGCCTGCCGTTTCTTGGGTGTGGATGGTGTCTATGGGGAACCCCGGCACTCTATTGTTTTGATTTTTTCCTCTTGCCCCTCTCCCAGCTCTGGCTAGACAGGTTTCGTTTTCGCCGCTGATGGGAGGGGAAGTTGAAGGTCAGGTGCCTGTAGTTTTCCCGACGTCTTTATGCAGGCTCTCTCTGATAATCTCTCCAATGGAAAGCCTAAGAGAGATTTTATGTGAATTCCCTGCTGTATGGGAGATGAGCTGAGTAACACAAACCTGTTTTATTGTTGCAATCTGTTGGAGAGTGGCGGTGGTTACTTCTGCTCTCCAAGATGGTGACCGTTGGTTTCCTTGGTGGAGTTTTTATTGTGGGGGGATAGAACTGTAGCACTTCCTTCCCCGTTTGAAATCCCAAACTCAGCCCGGGGCTCAGTTGGAGGTCAGCCAGCAGGATTCCACAGAATCTGCAGCAACGTTTCTCCCTGCCGGCTGGTCGCTTCTAGGTGGTGCCCTGCTGTCTCTAGCCACGGGGCAGGCCACACAGATTTGTCAGCCCGGATCTCCGGTCGCACATTTGGCTCGTGTTTGAGACTCAATTACCGGACCTCATTGGTGGAAATCATTCTTCTAGGTTTCGGTGCACACCCATTTTTCTGTAAGATCCTAACAAGATAATTTTTTGTCGTTCTAACTCATTATTCACCTGTGAAGTGGCGCAGTTCACAGGGTGTGAGTGGCAGATTCAGAGACATCCCTTCATCCTGACCAGGTTGTTTGCCATGGAAGATGACTTTTGCTCTCTCAGGTCCTTCATAGCTGCCTACATCTTCTCCATGGCTTATTTCTCCATGGACCTTTGAGGTTCTCAGCAGGTGAAAGATCCCCTACATTCCTGTATTATAAGACCAACTCTGTCCGTGCTCTTCTTTAAAGTTAGATTGAGGGAACACTGTAGGGTTAGGGTTAATAACATGTTTGATTTGGGTTAGGAATCATTCTGTTTATGAATAATTCTATTGAGAAGCTGCGATGTGTATAAGAATATATAGTTGAAATATATGTAGGAAAACAGAAATCTAAGTAAGATTTGAATCCCAGAATGGCATTGGGCCCTTAATTGGGATACTTAGCGTTGAATTACGTTCTTCACAGATGTCTCAGGTAAATTGATATACAATGTCATAGGACCCTGTACCTTGGAAGATTGAATGTAGATGAGAACATCCATTTAAAAAGGTATAGTTGTTATTGAATGGTTAATTAAATAGGTACTTGTCACTTCCTGTTTTTCTCTATGCTTAACAAAACACTGTTGAAATCTTGAGAACTGTTTGCTAATCTTGTTCCCAGAATGTGCTGTCCCCAGTTTTCAAACTGCAGAATTTACTCTCTCACCTGGTTGCATGCAAACTGCCCACTCCCACTGACCCATCAATAAACTTCCCTCCTTGCCCTCGGCAAGGAAAGTATATAAGCTCTGCTCAAGCTCTTCTCAGGGCTCTCTGCTGTATTCAAGTGAGCTCTGAGCCCCAGCATGCTGGAACTCCAATAAACCCTTTGCTGTTTCATGAGTCAGTTTCTTGGTGGTCTCTTCCTCCAATGCACGCCCGACCTTTACACATGAAGTTTCCACTGATATCTGGCAGCAGCGGATGAGAGACCCCAACGGGCTACTCTTGGGGTAAGTAAGTCTCCTATTCCTGGTTTCAGGTTTCAGGTTAGGACTTGGAAAAATGGCTATTGATGAAGAGTGTGAGCTCTCTCCGACAGTGGCTGACAGACGTGTCACAGAGCCACAGGCCACGTTCCTGGAGGACGCCTCAGAGGACTTGGGAAATTTAGTTATAATAGATTCCTCGACTCAGTGATATTTTGTTTTGGATTCGGTATTGCCAGCCCATTGGTTATTGCCGGCTACTCAGTCCTGATCTCAGTGTTGGACGTCCATTGCCTGTCTTTATTGTCTTGTCTTGTCTGTTTCATGTGTCATTGCTTTCACTGTTTGTGGATCTTTCATTATGGGACAGAGCACTTCAATGCTAGATCTCAGTTTAAAGGGCGACTCTTATGCGTGGTCTCATAAAATCCCAACACAATTAATGGCAATACTTCTCTGAGCTCAGTTCCAGAACTCAGTCTCTAAGGGGAATCACACCAGAGTTCAAGCCCAGGTGGACCCAGTCATCTCTTCCAAATGCCACACAAATGACCACAATTAAAACCAAAACACTCCCCAATGGCCCTCATCTTCTTCCATATAGACACTCATCATAACCTCTGGCTGGACGTTTCCATGAGGGGCATAGCCCAAGACAGTGTCCAAAACATGCTCCCTTGCCGCTAATTTGCCTAAAGTCAGGGTGGCCTGGAAACCCTTCCAGTGAACCAGGATTGATCAAATACACCTGCCATTAATACTGATCTTCTTCTGCAATTTGAGGCCTACTGACTGTCAGGTGTAGATTCTTTATGTGAATTTCAGTCATAAGAAAACCCAACCACATCTGCAGTGCTTTGAAAAACTCATTTGACCCAAAGGATCCCAATTCTCACTTGATGGACGTCAAGAACCTAACAGAGGACGGAGAGAAACTTCACCCACAATGACTGCTCTTTTGGCCATTTTGGTTTTGGATGCACACATGGGATCTTTCTTTAGATCTATCAGTTGCAGAGAATCTAAGACACAGCCTCACACAGGGCATAGAGTTGGATTCAGACACATCCATTTCCAAAGCAAGTAAGCAAAGAGCCACAGGTTATGCCCATTCATTTAGATCTGAAAACTGTTTTCTTCAGGCTTCACAAAGGGGTGGTCCGAAACAAAGAACTTCTTGACATTCAAGGCAACAGAATATTATGTAAGCAAAAGGCTCAAAGAAGGGTTTCTCCACTGAGAGTTTACTGGTCACACTGATATCTGCGTTTTCTGAGATGCTCGCCATTCCCTTCATCTATCCAGTACATGGCCATGTCACAGAGCTTGGAGGTGGTACATATCTTGGACAAAAAACCATGAGCCTATTCTGGAGATTGGCGAGAATTCAGAAAGAAAATTGAAAATTACTAAGATCGTTGGTGTTGCCCATCCTTAAGGAAAGCTGCAATCCATTCATTAATTGGGCAGGATGAATGCTGGGAAGCTTTCTACAAGACAGGACAAATCCATTGATGCATTCTCTTTTCTAATGTCTACAACCACGGACATAGTGGGATACACAGACATAGAAACACTCGCCTTGTCAAACGTCTTACTAGAAACAGTTCAACCCCAAAAAACAAACCACCTTTCCTACCTATTCTCAGAACATGAGACAAAATCATAAACCCAAAACCACACCCATATTGGCACCTCCTTCCCCCAAGTAGGTCTGTGACTCTAGGGAGTGTCCTCTGACTGGTGGGCCATACAATTTTCCCCTGAAAAGTCCTGTCCTGTCTCAGGTCTGTTCTCCTTGACCAACTCTGTTAAGTTGTCAGAAGCTAGTGTTTAGCCACTACCTGCTTTCTCAGGAAAGGCCCTTCTTCAGAGCTCTCCTTGCTTTTGCCATCCTAACATCAGTAGGTACAAAGAAAGACTGACTCTGTCCTTGGTAAATCCAAGCAAGTGAGCCCATTGGGACTGGGACTGGGACTGGCTCTATGTGCCTGGTTTCCAGTATCCCAAGTTCAGAGAGATCCATCACCAAGAAAGTGAGGTGAGGTCACTCCCTTCAGGAACTGAATAAATTCACTGCCTTGTAAACCATTTTGTCCTAATAGTTGCTTCCAAGTGTCCCATTAGATGAAGGCTTCCCCTACTTCCTTTGAAACTTTCACAAGTTAGAATGGTATGTCAACCTTAGGAACCCGGGAATAGCTATCCACACAGGCCTGGTTTGGTCAATCTCCTCTACATTAAGAAGAGAGAGGCTGATTCAGACACATCCCTTCATCCTGACCAGGGTGATTGCCATGGAAGATGACTTTTGCTCTCGCAGATCCTTCATAGCTGACTATATCTTCTCCAGGATTCATTTCTGCATGGACTTTGGAGGTTCTCAGCAGGTGGAAGATCCCCTACATTCCTGTATTGTAAGACCAACTCTGTCCCTGCTTTTCTTTAAATTTAGGTTGATAGAACAGTGTATTCTTAGGGCTAATAAAATGTTTGATTTGAGTTAGGAATAATCCTGCGGGATGAATAATGGTATTGGGAACCTGAGATATTTATAAAAATATAGAGGTTAAATATATGAATTAAAACCGAAATCTAGGTAATTTTGAAGCTCAGAAGGGCATTGGGCCCTTGATTGGGATACTTAACTTTGATTTACATTGTGTACAGATGTCTCAGATAAATAGATATACAATGGCATCGGACCTTGTAGCTTGGATGATTGAATGTTGAAGAGAACATCCAGTCAAAAACGGATAGTAGGTAGAATTAGGTACAGAGTTGGTTTAGGAAGAAGAGTGAGTATAGGATTTGGAACAAAAGTTCTGGAGCATTAGGGTTGTGGTTAGAGAGTGAAAGTGAACATAAGTTCATGTGAAGAGTCAGTCACAATGGTGAACTGGTGAAAATATGCAGGAAACCACATATCTTTAGAGACATTATGAAATCAGGCAAAGTATAAAGTGAGTGATATGATTATGCATTTTCAACAGGGTTGAATTTGAATATATAATCTTAGGAAGAAACAAATTTTCCCTTCCTCTCCTGTTTTCTCTTTTCTTTCCACTATACAAAGTCTAATCTGGGACAGAAAAGATCCGTCCTTTATAGGGCATATCAGGACATATACAGGATTGCCTGGAGCCCTTAGTTTGGGTAATGATTTAGCAGATAAAACTACGCATGACATACATATTTTCTCTACAGTAGAAGAAGCTACAAATTTTCATAAAAAATTCCATGTCAATGCTAATACTATACATAAGCGCTTTAAAATAACTAAGGAACAAGCTAGACAAATAATAAAACAATGTCAAAATTGTGTGACCATTTTACCACAAGTTAATCTTGGAGTCAATCCTAGAGGATTGATACCTAACCATATTTGGCAGATGGACGTCACAAACTTGCCAGAATTTGGAAAATTAAAATATTTGCATGTTACAGTTGATACTTCTTCTGAATTTTTGATGGACTCCCTTCATGCCGGAGAAAAAAAACTAAAGATGTTATAGCTCATTGCTTACAAAATTTTGCCACTGTGGGCATTCCAAAACAGTTAAAAACAGATGTTGCCCCTGGTTATACTTTTACCTCTTTTAAAGAATTTTGCTCATCATTTTGCATTACTCATATAACAGGAATCCCATACAATCTGCAGGGACAAGGCATAGTTAAATGAGCTCATCAAACTATTTAAACGTACTAATTAAACAAAAAAAAAAAAGGAATTGGGAAGGGGTATATATTCCCCAAAGATAAACTTAAAATAACCCTTTTTACTCTAAACTTTGGAAATTTGGATTCATCAGGGCTTATTCCTGTGGAAAGGCATATGTGTCCAAAAAATGTACATAAGCCCAAGGTACTTTGGAAGGATATTCTAACAGGACAATGGAAATGTCCTGACCCAGTAATTGTCTGGAGTTGGAGGTCTGTTTGTGTGTTTCCACAGGGAGAACAGCAGCCGATTTGGATTCCAGAGAGACTAACTAAAGCGATTTCTACAGATTAAAAAAATATGATTTGGCTCAAATCCATAACAGCTGATATCCAGAACTCCAGTTTGGCTATTCTTACATCTGTGACAAATCCAGGATGCTTTTTTCAATATCTATTTTATTATTACCCTTTCCCATGTCATGAAGTTCTATTTTGTTTTTTGAGCTCATACAAACCTAGGTTAATGTTTTGCTGATCAGTTCTATTTTTGGACTATAGAGTTTTTAGACATTGCAATGGAGATTTCACCTGTAAAATGTTATAAGGCCTTTACTCTTATGTTATGTGTTGTATGTATTATATTACGTGTGCACACTTGTGTTTTTTGTTATATGTTTGAATGTACGTATGTCCATATATCATATATGATGAGCGCTCATGAAAAAATGGATCCAAATATATTTTTATACACTTGATGTAAATGTTTCAATTTAAATTGGGTAAACACCTGTTGAGGATTGTTTTAAAATGTGTACAAAAAAGGAGGTTAACAGATCTGTTTGTTTACTTTCACCTTTTCTTTTCATTATATTTAATAATTCTCTTCAAGACAATGTAAATTGTTAAGAAAATTGTTTTCTTTTAGTACCTTCTGGAATGTTACATAATTTTTCTTTGGCCATTATTGCCAAAATTCCTATCTTCATCCCAGTGCCTGTAAAGACAAAGATAAAACCAATCTACAGCTTCTGCAATAGCCATCACTGAACTGCTTGCAGAACTTGCCTCGACTATGTATCACCTGTATGCATTGTGAACTCACCTGCATGCATTGTGAACAATATGTTGGTGAATTGACTTGTGGTAGTGTTGGGGTATTTTTGCTGATGATGTCATCGGTGGTACAATTTTTCCAAAAGGAGCCGTCAATTGGCTTGGTGTATCTTCCTCCCTTCTGCTGTCATGGTCGTTCAGCTAAAATTTGGGGGCCAACAGAGGTGAGACAAAGAACCTCACCCCCCGCTGGTACAAAGACCTCTCCACAGGTGTGACTGTATACTGGACCTGTAGCTAGTGACGGGTAAGATCCAATTGCAATGGTACCAATCTAAGACTGGAGGCTGATACCTTGAGGTCAGCTCATTCGATAATGGGTAAGCACCATATGTACTATTGGACAACCTAAGGCAGGCATGGTCCCTAAGCCACATGCTTGTTGTTTAAACAGAGAGGGGGAGGTGTTGAGAGGCACAGCCCAAGGGGCCAAACAAACTTTCAGACTGCCGGCTGATGATTGGCTAACAGCGGCCCCAGCAACATCAAGCTAATTGGCTCCTCTGCGGTGATGCTCATTGGAGATGCTCATTGAGCAGTTTCCCCACCCTTTCAGACTGCAAGCTGATGATTGGCTCACAGCAGCCCCAGCAATATCTAGCTGATTGGCTCCTCTGTGGTAATGCCATTGGGCTGTTTCCCCACCCTTTCAGACAACGGAGCTGCTCATTGTGGGACTTTTTGGGCTCTGCCCACACGACCCAGCCAATCGACCTCAAGAGAAGGAGTGTGGAGGTTGAGAGCTTGTGGGAAGCCAGTAGTGGCAGTTGGGCTCTGAGGGTTTTTCCCGAGGAGCTAATTTTTAGTCATGTGTGGTTCTAAAAGTAATTTTAGTTTCTTTTGACAAGTGGCTCCTGAATTGTGCCCAGCCAGATTGCAGCAATCCTAAAGTGATGGAGAAAAAGAACCCAAACAGAATAGAAATACAAGCAGTTTAGAGAGGCATGGTGTATAGTTGGATTTACCTTTTGCATGATAAAGGGTAGGTGTTATAAATCTAGTCAATTTTAAATTGAAATAGTTCTCCATGTGTTTTATAGTTAACAAATATGTGAATTCCTATCTCCCTTTATCTGTAGGCTATTCAGCACATGTATTTTTGAATGTACATATAGAATCCTACCTGGTATCACATGTACATTTTTGTTAGATGGCTGACTTGGCAGATACAAATTTTTAGAAGAGGTCACTCCTCCTAAACGTTGTTGGAATTGAAAATTAAAACTATGGGTGAGCTTCCTAGTTGAACAATATAATACATAAATCCATGTTCAGTAAAATGAATAGTTTTGGATCTGTGGATGTTATATATTTCATGATGAATTTCGATTGGCATATATATTGCTACCTTTTAATGCCTCTCTCTCTCTCTCTCTCTCTCTCTCTCTCTCTCTCTCTATATATATATATATATATATATATATATATATATATATACACACACACACTCTCCAGATTTTTCAGAATGTAAAATATATGTGTCTTATTATACAATCCCTAAATGCATTCATGTTCATGAATGTGGATTTACAACCAAATGTTCACAAAGTTATTTTCAGAAATATTCATCCACCTTAAATACATATTGTATCCTAGTACTGAAATCAAAATTCAGTGAATGGTGCATAGAAGTCCTAATTTTTCTACAGTAACTGACCCACTTTAACATCAATGCAAGTAGATTCCTATGGGACATGATGTGTATTTTGACCTTCATTTTTATTCAACACTGTTACATGACTATTTCTTCAGTTTATGCACATCATAGGATATATATTTCATTCACAATTTTGCAAATTGATAGGCTTTTGTTTCACTTTTAATCACTTCTTGCTTCAGTACACAAGTATTCCTCTATGTTTTTTGACTGGTCTTTTCATGATACTTCATTTTATTTTAGATTTCAATAATCACTTTTAAAGCAAAACTCACACACTCTTCATGATAAACCATAAACCTAATATTACCATTAGATGTATAAATGGTTGTAATGAATGTATGTATCTCAATATAAGATTTCCTGTAAATTTGTAAATATCAATTCAATCCAATATTTAAAGTTGGAACCAGTAATATTATTTATTCACAGTATGGTCTATTCATTCATTTTATCTATATTCCTAGACACAGGGAACACCTATTTGTACACCCTATACTAATTTATAAACCTTCAAAATATTGCCCACAGAAATGGTGGAAGAAATACTGATGTCACCTGATCTACATATGCACTTTATCACAGTAATATTCTGGAAACAAAATGCAAAGTTCACACTTATGACTGTGCCAAAGCCTAAATGGAAAGTGTGCATGGATTACTAACAATATCCATGTCCAGATTGCCTAATTCTCTCAAATGTCAATCCTATTGGTGACTAAATATTTGATTCTTTCTAAGATTTTTTACTCAACCTCTACCCTGTTGAAAATGTCTAATCCTATCACTCAATTTATACTTTGCCTGATTTCTTAATATCTCCATTGATATCTGCTTCCCCATATATTTTCCCCAATTCATCATTGTGTCTGACTCTTCACATGTGGTGACATTTACATTCACTCTCTACCGCAAACCCTATTGCTAAAGAACTTTTTGTCCAAATCCTATACTCACTTTTCTTCCTAAACCTACTGACTGTCTTCCTAATCCTACCAACTATGCCTATATGAGTGGATGTTTTCTTCTACATTCAATCATCCAATTTTCAAGGTCCTATGCCATTGTATATCGATTTATCTGAGACATCTGTTTAGAAGATATTTAAAAGCTAAGTATCCCAATCAAGGGCCCAATGCTCTTCTGGGCTTCAAATCTTACCTAGATTTCTGTTTTTATACTTATATTTCACCTATATATTCTTGTAAATATCACAGGTTCCCAATACCATTATTCATCCAGCAGAATGATTCCTATCCCAAATAAAACCTGTTATTACCCTAACCACACACTGTTCCCTCAATGTAACTTTACAGAATAGCAGGGAAAAAGTTGGTCTTACACTACAGGAATGTAGGGGATCTTCAACCTGCTGAGATCCTCAAAGGACCATGCAGAAATGATACCCTGGAGAAGTTGTAGGCAGCTATGAAGGACCTGAGGGAGGAAAACTCAACTTCCATGGTAAACAACCTGGTCAGAATGAAGGGATGTGTCTTTATCAGCCTCTTTCATCTTAATGTAGAGAAGATTGACCAAACCAGGCCTGTGTGGAGAGCTGTTCTCGGGTGCCTATGGTTGATATACCATTCCAACGTGTGAAAATGTCACAGGAAGTAGGGGCACCCTCCATCTCATGGGACCCTTGGAAGCAACTCTTAGGACAAAGTGGTTGCCAAGGCAGTGACTTCATTCACTTCCTGATTGAGGTTACCTCACATAACGCTCTGGGTGATGAAACTCTCTAAACGTGGGATTCAGAAAGCCAGTCAAGCACAACCAGTCCCAGTCCCAGTCCCAGTGGTCTCACTTTTTTTGGATTTACCAAGGACAGAGTCTGTCTTTCTTGGTACCTACTGATGTGAGGATGGCCAAAAGACAGGAAAGCTAAGAAGAGGGGCCTTTCCTGATAAAGCAGGTAGTAGCTCACCACTGGCTTCTGACAACTTCACACAACATTCCTCCCTCAATGCAGCACAAAGGTCCCTTTCACTCATGAAGAGGAGGTCCAACCCTCAACTGTTCTGTAAAAGAACTTCAGAGAGAGAGGTTAAAGATTCCTGCAAAGCTGTTATGGAGGTTTCTAATATATTTAAGTTTTGGTCTATTTCTGCTTCTAACTGGGTCATTTGTTGTGTCCCATGGACCAGGGCAGTGGTTCCTGTGCCCACCCTTGTGGCAACTCCTATTCTTTATAGGATGGCTAAAGTGAGGGACATATGTTCCCAGTGAAGCCGGGTTGTATGTCCCACCTATTCGATCTTCAAATGAACCTGCGTCATGATAGAGCATTCTGGGTAACATATGCACCATTACACAATTAATCACATCCGTTTTTCATTTCATGAAAACATCAACAATGTTTTAGTATATAGAATTATACTGTTGTAGGGACTGACAAGGCAAGGCACCTAAGATAGCACCAAAGACAGTGAAACAGTCCTATTTGGTTGCACCCAGATTCAGAGGGCATTGCTTCGGTTGTAATCAATTAATCTTCTGAATTCCAAGTTTAGGTAGTTTCAGAATTTTGTACCCAACATGTAAGAGAAGTGGCTCAGAAGATCACACTCTGCAGAAGTTCACAAAAAGCTGTTTTTGTTTCTGTTTTTTTTTTTCTCTGTTCTGGGCAAGTTAACTTTTCAAGGACAACTGGGTGGGGGAGAGCTTTTACTTCCCTTTCTTTTTTTCCCCCTGCCAGCTGTTACCATGGAGCCCAGATGGTAACTTCTTTATCTTAGAAATGTTGCCATCTCTGTGAAGCCCCAGTTCAAGGCCAGAGGAATTGTTCACATATTTTGTGAAAAACTAGTAAGGGGGTGTCTAGCTTAGGAGTGCTGATTATTTTTAGCCAGTGGCCAAGTGGAACAGGGCAACATTAAATGAGGAAGGTTATCTACACTGAAATCGTTTATAGGGACTTTTTTGCTGAAAGTCCTAAAGTCAGCCATGGTGAAGACTCCTGGAGAAGGTCAGTGAAAACTTTTCTGTGGGCCTGGTACAGAGGGGGGAGACAGAGAAGTCGGGGCTTAGAGCAGCTTCATGGATCTGAGAATGAGAAAGGAGAGATGTAAAAGAATAATGGGAAAGGGGTTTGGGATATTCCTAGCAACAAAACTTGAGCAGTAGAACAGGTAGAGCAGAGGGGAAGAAGGGAGTGAGTATCCACAAAGCCTGTGAGGGACTTTAAATTTTTAGTAACCTGTTTTCAGTGATGAAAGAGCAACTTTAAAGGCCATTTTCATTACATTTGGATAAGGGTCTGAGGGCTCTCCTCAGCTGGTTTGAGCTATGGGTTAGCTGGAAAGAGGACCTGGTGGGACCCAGTGCGGGCAGTGACAAGAGAAGAGAGGAGTGAGTCGGTGGAGGGGTACCTCAGTACCTGCTTCTCAGCCAGGGGGCAATGGTCTGAGAACCGGTGTTGGTTTGGGTTTTTGATCTAGTAATTGAAGGGAAGAAATCAGGTTGCTGAGTTTGGAGTGACAGCAGATAGTCTGGAGATGAAGGCTGAGGGTGAGGAACTATTGGAGAAGCATAGTTCAGGATGTGAGCAAAGGAGGGAAAAGGCCTCCACATAGGGGAATCTCCTTTTACCCTTTTGAGCACTTGCAGAAGTTAAAAAGGTCACACAGTATTTGAGGATCTAGAGACCCCTCTGGGGGCCATGGGTTTTGGTTATCTAATTGGTCATATGGCCAATGCTGTGTACAGAATTTGATGAGGAGTTCGGGTTCCATCAGGAAGCCCCTGTATGCTCACATCCCCATGACTTACAGAAGAAATTGGCTTTTCCTCCACACAGCTGTTGCTGTTTGTGGCTTTGATTGTCTGCCGGGCAAACATAGTAATCTAGGCTAGCCAACCTGCACCTGGCTTACCTGTCCCGACATCCATAATGTTTGTTTCCATTATTTATGGTACAAAAGGTATTTAATGGAATTTTAGTGGTATCCTCTTCATCAGGGATATCCTAATAGGAAAGACCTCTAGCCAGCTAACAAATGTCTGGGTGGAGAAATGGCCACCAGGTCCCAAAGTGGGCTATATGTGAGATAGATTATACTTCTTCTCCAGTAGGATTTGTGATCAGCCATCGCTGCTGAAAGGGCTGATGAGGGTTAGAACTACTGGTGGTCAAGGAGAGACTCTATAGCTTCATCCACCTGGCGAATACACAATTTGAAAGGGTTACCAGTCTCTTCCAGTTTCCAGGCAGAGTCTGGACAGGGTGCAGGCTTGAGATGAGAGGCCAGGATCCAGGAAGTGATTCTGTCTACCTTTACCACTGTAGGTGTTATAAGTAGAACCTGGTATGGTCCTTTCCAGTGGGGTTCCAGGGATGACACCTGATGTTGTCTTACATAGACAAAGTCTCCTACTTGATATTGATGTGGAGTCCCCTCATCTCCAGGTTGGTAGACAGTGGCCAGCTGTTTTCACAGGTATCGCTGAGTTCTTTCAACAGCTGTAAGTCTGTCAAGCATGGTGGTGTGGAAGGGATCGTTAGGTCTTAGAGTTGGGGTTAGGTCCCTTACTGGAATAGGGGCCCCATAGGGAATTTCATAGTGGGTGAGGTTACACAAAGAAACAGAGAGAGAATTTCTTGCATGAAACATTGCATAAGGCAGAAGCATTGTCCAATCTTTTATGTCGGTCTCTAAGCTTAATTTCATTAAGGTCTCTTTAATGGTTCTATTCATTCATTCTACCTGTCCTGCACTCTGTGGTCTATAAGCACAATGTAATCCCCAGGGTACTGGCTAACCCCTAACGTACCTGGGTCATGAATGCAGGTCCATTATCAGACTCTGTTACCTTAGGCAGGTCGTATCTTGGAAAAAAATCTTCCAGGATCTTCTTGACCACCATTTGTGCTGTTTCTTTCTTTCTTTCTTTTTCTTTCTTTCTTTCTTTCTTTCTTTCTTTCTTTCTTTCTTTCTTTCTTTCTTTCTTTCTTTCTTTTTTTTTTGGTGGGGAAGGCTTTAATCCATCCTGAAAATGTATCTACAAAGACTAGGAGATATTTAAGTCCATACCTTGCATGCTTAATTTCAGTAAAGTTCACTTCCCAGAATTGTCCTGGTCTTTTTCCTCCTAGGTGCTTTCCTCCAGGAAGCTTGGAAGGGTAAGCATAAACCAATTGATGGACCCGACAGGCTTTTGTTACCCATTCAGTCCTTTTGCTGTGATTTGGTCAGTGGAAAACTCTGTTCTTGATCCTTCAGGAATGCCTGCAGTTTCTTTGAACAAAGTTGAGTGAGTTGATGTACATTTTCTACTGACATAGTTAGAGCCATGACTATAGGAGTTTTTACTGAAGGATTTAGAAATCCCACTTGGTTGCCTTCAGGGTTAAAAGTTATTTTGGCCCAGAGCTTGGTGAGCAGATCTCTGCCCATCAATGGGGCCAGGCATTCTGTGATTACTAGGAAGGATTGATGGATTTTCCTTTTCCCAGGTCTATGGTCCTCTTAGTTGTCCAAGCCCGATACTTACTGCCATTTGCCCCTTGAACTAGAGACCTTTTATTTGATAGATGGCCCAATGGGGCCTTGAGGGCTGAGTATATTGCCCCTGTATCCACTTCAAAGTTTACTGGGGTCCCCTACAGTTCAAAAGTTACCCTGAGCTCCGGGAGGGGATGTTAGCCCCGACTTTTGGAGTCATCCTCAAGAGTCAGAATGGCTGGCAGGAGTGGCTGTCTCTTTCTAGGGAACTCTTTGGCCCAGTGTCCTTTTTTTTACAGTAGGCACAGTGATCTGAGGCAAGGAGTGGCCTCTGGCATGGGCCCAGGTATCCCTTCCTGTCTCCCTGTTTCTTAATTTCTGGCCTATTTGTTGTTGTGACCAGGACCTTAGTCAGCGCCTTAGTCTGTCTTTTGTTTCTTTTATCCTCCCTTTGTTCCCTTCTCTTCCTCAGTTTCTCTCTTAAAGTATACCTTCTCAGCTTCTCTGACTAAATCTCTCAAAGTCATATCTTGTAATCCATCTAAGCATTTTAACTTTCTTTTAATATCCGGGGCAGCTTGCCCAATAAAGGCCATTGTGACAGATGACTTTTGATCCTCTGCCTGAGGATTGAAAGGACTGTATCTTCTATATGCCTCCATAATTCTCTCTAGAAACATAGAGAGAGGTTCTTCAGGCCCTTGAATAATCTCTCTTACCTTGGCCTAATTAGTTGGTCGCCTAGCGGCCGCACGGAAACCCACTATTAGAGCCCGGTGATAAGTGAACAGATGCTCCCTACCTTCAAAGATTTGGGGGCCACAGTTGGGTTGGTTCAAAGGAAAGCTGGCTTTGATTATCTTGGGAAGTTGTGTCAGTCACGCATCTGGTCAGTGGATATTTTTTTCCAGCTTCCAGGAGTATTCTATTTTGATCCCCTGTCATGAAGACAGTCCCTATGAGTTGTTGGCAGTCATCTCAAGTAGGCTAGTGTGAAAACATCAATGACTCAACCAGACCTGTGTGCCAGGTGGGGTGCTCAGAAAAAGGGGGATTGTTATATTTCCAATTATGTACGTCTGAAGAGGAGAATCGCCAAAACTGGTAGGCTTGCATTTTTTCCCCCATGGCCGTCGTCAATCTTTGGCCCATAGGGATGGAGGGGGAGCATCATGGGAGTTCCAGTGTTTTCAACTATTCACTGCTGGCGAGTTCCTATAGCCGGGCCAGCTTCCTCAAGGGAAGGAAGGGCTGTGTGTGCCACTGGGGAGCTATCTTGAGTGTGCTGTGCTCCTCCAATTGCAGAGAGGCTGAGTCAGCAGCAGGGGAATCACTTAGAGGGTGTTGGGGATTGGGGGAAGAGGGCAGGGGATAAGGAGGGGGAGGAGAATCCAGTAGAGTCAAATCTTGTGACTCAGGGAGAACAGAGGGTGGAGAAGGAAGAAGAGCAGAGGGTTTGAGAGATCATGGGGGAAGGAGTAGGAGCAGGGGCAGCGGTAAGGAAAGGCTTCACCCATGGAGGAGGAGATTTGCAGAGGTCCTGCAAACTTAAGATATATGGCGGAATGATCCAGATGGCTATGTGGCCCTGGCTAAAAGACAATATCTCTAACTTTTTAAATTAGTGGGAAGTAGAAAGATCCTTCTAGAGGCCATCCGACTCGAAAGGTGGGTCATTCTGAGGCACAGAGCGTCTTCCAGGTCCAGTGTTTTACTAAATAAAAAAGATTCTGAGCCCTTATGTGGACTTTGGGCCAGTGATCAATGGTCAGGGACAGAGGCATTGAAGTGCTCTGTCCCATAATGAAAGATACACAAATAGTGAAAGCCACGACACATGGGGTCTCACATTCGCCGCTGCTGGATTTCAGTGGAACCTCCATATGAAAAGGTCGGGCAAGCCTTGGAGGAAGAGACCACAAAGAGATTGTCACATGCAACAGCAAAGGGTTTATTGGGGGTCCAGCATGCTGGGGCTCAGAGCTCAATTGAAAAGAGATGAGAGCCCTGAGAACACCTTAAGCAGAGTTTATATAATTTTCTTGGAGAGGGCAGGGAGGAAAGTTTATTGATGGGTCCGGGTGAGTGGGCAGTGTGCGTGCACACGGGTGAGGGAGTACATTCTGCAGTTTGGCAGTTGGGGAGAGCACATTCTGGGAACAAGATTAGCAAAGAGTTCTCAAGATTTCAAAAGTGTTTTGTTAAGCATACAGAGAAACAGGAAGTGACAAGTACCTATTTTATTAACCTTTAACTACCGACTATCCCTTTTTGACTGGATGTTCTCTTCTACATTCAATCATCCAAGGTACAAGGTCCTAGGCCATTGAATATTGATTAATCTGACACATCTGTGCAGAACCTAATTCAAAGCTAAGTATCCCAATCAAGGGCCCAATTCTCTTCTGGGCTTCAAAACTTACCTAGATTTCTGTTTTCATACATGTATTTCACCTATATATTCTCATACATATCACAGGTTCCCAATACCATTATTCATCCAGCAGAATGATTCCTAACCAAATCGAAAATGTTATTAACACTAACCGTACACTTTCCCCTCAATCTAACATTACAGAGAGGAGGGACAGAGTTAGTCTTACAATACAGGAATGTAGTGGATCTTCCACCTGCTGAGAACCTCAAAGGTCCATGCAGAAATGTCCTCTGGAGAAGATGTAGGCAGCTATGAAGGACCTGGGAGAGTAAAAGTCATCTTACATGACAAACAACCTGGCCAGGATGAAGGGTTGTGTCCAAATCAGCCTCTCTCGTCCTAATGTAGAGAAGATGGAACAAACCAGGCCTCTGTGGAGAGCTGTTCCCAGGTTCCTATGGTTGATATACCAATCTAACTTGTGAAAGTGTCACAGGAAGTTGGGGCAGCCACCATCTCATGTGACCCTTGGAAGCAACTGTTAGGACAAAGTGGTTGCCAAGCCAGTGAACTCATTCAGTTCCTGAAGGAAGTGACCTCACCTCACTTCCGTGGTGATGGAACTCTCTGAACATGGGATCCAGGAAGCCAGGCATCCAAGCCAGTCTCAGTCACAGTCCCTGTGGGCTCACTTGTTTGGATTTACCAAGGACAGAGTCAATCTTTCTTGGTACCTACTGATGTGAGAATGGCCAAATACCAGAAAAGCTCTGAAGAGGGGCCATTCCTGAGAAAGCAGGTAGTGGCTCACCACTAGCTCCTGACAACTTCACAGAGTTGACCAAGGAGACCAGATCTGATAAAGGACAGGCCATTTTGGGAGAACATAGTATGGTCCAGAAGTCAGAGGACACTCTGGATAGTCACAGACCTACTTGAGGGAAGCAGGTGCCTTTTTGGGTGTTGGTGTGGGTTTGTGGTTTTGTCTCATGTTCTGAGAATAGGTAGGAAAGTCGGTTTTGAGGTTTGGAGTGAAATGTTTCTACTAAGTCGTTTCACAGGGCGTGTGTTTCTATGTCTGTGTATCTCACTGTGTCCGTGGTTGTAGACATTAGAAAAAAAGAATGCATCAATGGATGTGTCCTGTCTATTAGAAAGCTTCCGAGCATTCATCCTGCCCAATTAATGAATGGACCAGGGCTTGCATAATCAATGGGTAACACCTGCTATCTTCCTAAGTTCCAGTTTTCTTCCTGAATTCTGGCCACTCTCCAGAATAGGCTCATGGTTTTGTGTCCAAGATATGTACCACCACCAAGCTCTGTCACATGGCCATATACTGGATAGCTGAAGGGAATGGCGAGCATCTCAGAAAACTCAGATATCAGTGTGACTACTAACATCTCAGTGGAGAAACCGTGGTTGGGCCTTTTGCTTAACAATTGTTCTTTTCCCCTGAGTCAGGAAGGACTTTGCCTCAGGCCAACCCGTTTGTGAAGCCTGAAGAAAACCGTTTTCAAATGGAAATGAATGGGCATCACCTGTGTCTCTTTGCTTAATTGCTTTGGAAAGGGATGTGTCTGAATCAGGCTCTTGGCCCAGTGTGAGGCTGTGGCTTAGATTGTCAGCACCTGATGGATGTAAAGAAAGATCCCATGTATGCATCCAACACCAAAATGGCCAAAAGAGCAGTCATTGTGGGTGAATTCTCTTGTCTTTCTCTGTAAGTTTCCTGACCTCCATCAAGTGAGAATAAGGATCCTTTGGGTCTAATGAGTTCTTTAAAGCCCTGCAGAGGCTAGCCCATTGGTGCTTGGGTTTTATCATGACTCCAATACACATAAATAATCTAAATCCCACAGTCAGTAGGCCTCAAATTGGAGACGTGGAGCAGTATTAAATGCAGGCCTATTGGATCACTCCTGTTTCACAGGAAGGGTGTCCAGGCCACTCAAACTTTAGGCAAACGAGGGGCAAGGGAGCTTATTTTGGATACTGTCTTGTACTGTGCTCCTCATGGAAACCTCTAGCAAGAGGTTATGTTCAGTGTCTATATGAAATAAAATGAGGGCCATGTGGGATTTTTTTTGGTTTCAATTGTTTTCATTTGTGTGGCGGTTGGAAGAGGTGACTGGGTCCACCTGGGCTTGAACAGTGGCGTGATTCCCCTTAGAGAGTGAGTTCTGAAACTGACCTCAGAGAAGTATTGCCATGACTTGTGTTGGGATTTTAGGAGGACACGCATGAGAGTCGCCCATGGAAACTGAGATATAGGCCCAGGGCACCTTTCCACAGAGCACTGGGAATCTCAGCCAGGATATCACATGATTTTATTCTTAAAGGCATGTCAGCCATAGTTGAGAATCAAAACAAACATGGACCTCACATTGTAGACCTCAATGAGCCTGGCTTCATGTGACCTTTTGGCCACTCTTTGGAAAGTCTTGCCTGTGAGAGTTCTCGATAGCGTTCATTGAAATGAGCATCCTCACCATTTAATGGTTCCCGAATGAATTAAAACCCACAGTGCCTCCAACTTCATCCTTGAAAAATGCCTAGATAAATACCATGAAATTTTTGAATTTCCCATGACCTGGTCGCACTGGGAACATTTGGATGTCCTACATCATTCATGAATCTATCAGGCAGTGCCTTGATTGACTGGGATTCATAAAAATGGTGTAGAACAGAGATACCAGTAAGTTGGAGCCTACTGAGTGGTGGGCCTAGAGCAGAGGTGGGAAGGTGTATGATAAAACATCTTTGTGAGGCCATGTCAATCTGCCATTAGCTTCCAAATTGCTTGTGACTGACATGGTGCAGCCAGCAGAATGTTCAATGAAATGGCATATTGTTATATGGAGAGGTTTCAGGGCAATGTTCAGAACCAGGTTTCTATGGACAAGGGGGCAAGCTATGAGGGATAGAAGCCTGCTTGGTGCATTCTCCTGAGAACCCTGACCCACCGCACAAGACAGAACTTCCTCCACCACTGTGTCCCATTTGAACTCCTTGTATATCGTGAAGCAAATACCAAAGTCCCAGTGCAGCAGCAAGAAACACCATGAAAATTGGAGGATGACCAAATGGCTTCACAGTCCCCCAGGGAGACACTTAGCCCACAATGGCCACAGTTTACCTACAAAGAGAGAATTCCGCACTGCTACCTCATGTACATTGGAAAATAAGAATCCATGTCCTCCAGGTCACATAGATGCAGACCCAGCTTTGATGGTCTCACTAGAAAGAAATCAAAAGCTCCTGAAAACAATATATATTTCAAGTGCCCAACCACATAGGCAGTTTCCCAAGAAGTCTTTTGGGCACCAGAGCTCCACATTTGAGAAATGTTTGCTGTGTCCCTTACTTTGGGAAACTCCTCTAACACCTCCAAGGTTGTGAACTCCTGAGCATATTCCATTCCAGATATGTATTCACAGATTTTCTAACTCTTCTTCTCTAATTCTGTATTACTTGGGGCGGAGTTAATTACAATAAATTTTTCTGGAAGAGAATAAGAAGATTTTTGTGTAGCACATAATTGCATACACATTGTGTTCATTTTCCAATTTTCCATTCGAAATACTGATTCCCTGACACTAACCCATAGCTTGCTAGACTCTGACTACTAATCCTAATGTGATGGAGAAAAATAACTCAAACAGAATAGAAATACAAGCAGTTCAGAGGAGGGGTGGTGTATAGTTGGGCTTGTCTTTTGCAATACATAGGTTTGGAGTTATAAATCTAGTCAATTTTTAATTGAAGTAGTTCTCCATGTGTTTTTAAAGTTAACAAATATGTGAATTCCTGTCTCCCTTTCTCTGTAGCCTATTAAGCACATGTATTTGTATATGCACATATTGAATCCTACCTGGTATCACACGTACATACTTGTGAGGTGGCCAACTTGACAGATACAAATTGTGGAACAGAAAATTCAACCTATGGGGGAGCTTCCTAGGTGAACAACATTATATATAAATCCATGTTCAGTAAAATAAATATTTTTGGATATGTGGATCATATAAATTTCACGATGAATTTTGATTGGCATATATATTGCTACTTTTTAATTGCTCTGTGTGGGTTTTGTGTGTGTGTATATATATATATATATATATATATATTCTCCAGATTTTTCAAAATGTAAAATATATGTGTCTTATTATACACTCCTAAATTCATTAATGTTCATATATTTGGATTTCTAATCAACTTTTCACAAGATTATTCTCAGAAATATTCATCCACCTGAACTACATATCTGTTTCCTAGTACTGAAAACTAAATTCAGTGAATGGTATATACAAATGCTAATATTTCTACAGTAACTTACCCAGTTTAACATCGGTGCAAGTAGATTCCTATGTTCCATGATGTCTATTTTGACGTTCATTTTTATTCAACACTGGTATATTAGTTTTCTTCATTTTATGCACATCATACGATATATATTTCTTCCACAATTTAGCAAATTTATAGGCATTTGTTTCACTTTCAATCACTTCCTGCTTCAGAACACATGTATTCCTCCAGCTTTCTTGACTGGTTTTTTCATGAGACTTCTTTCTGAACACATTGTTTTCGATTTCCATAATCACTTTTGGGGCAAACTCACACACCCATCATGATAAACCATAACTCTATTATTACCATTAGATGTATAACTGTTTGGAATGAATGATTGTATATCAACATAAAATTTCTTATGTATTTTCAGATATCAATTCAATCCAATATTAAAAGTGGAACCTGTTATATTATTTATTCACAGTATGGTCTATTAAGGCATCATCTCTATATTCATAGACCCAGGGTCTATGTATTTGTATCCCCAATACTAATTTATAAGTCTTTAAAATATTGCTTTCAGAAATGGTGGAAAAAATACTCTAGTCACCTGATATACATATACATTTCATCACAGTAATATTCCTGACACAAAATGCAAGGGTCACACTTATGACTGTACCAAAGCCTAAATTGAATGTGAGCATGTATTACTAACAACATCCATGTCCTGGTTCCCTAATGCTCTCAAATATTATTCCTATTGGTGACTACATATCTGATTCTTCCTAAGATTATATATTCAAACTCAACCCTGTTAATAATGTCTTATCCTACCACTCACTTTGTACTTTGCCTGATTTCCTAATGTCTCCATTGATATCTGCTTTCAAATACCTTTTCTCCAGTTCATCATTGGGAATGACCCTTCAAATGTGCTGACATTTACATTTACTCTCTCACCAATACCTTATTGCTAAAGAACTTTTGGTCCAACTCCTAGACTCACTCAAATGGGTTCTTCAAAGCCCTGCAGAGGGAAGCCCAGAGATTCTTGGGTTTTCTCATGACTCCAATTCACATAAAGTATCTAAACCCCACAGTCAGTAGGCCTCAAATTCGAGAAGCAGAGCAGCATTAATGGCAGTCCTATTTGATCACTCCTGGTTCACAGGAAGGATGCCCAGGCCACCCTGACTTTAGGCAAATGAGGGGGAAGGGAGCTTATTTTGGACACTGTCTTGGACTGTGTCCCTCATGGAAACCTCTAGCAAGGGATTATGATGAGTGTCTACATGGAAGAAAATGAGGGCCATGTGGGAGTGTTTTGTTTTTAATTGTGGTCACTTGTGTGGCGGTTGGAAGAGATGAATGGGTCCACCTGGGCTTGAACTCTGGTGTGATTCCCCTTAGAAACGGAGTTTTGGAAATGACCTTAGAGATGTATTGCTATGAATTGTGTTGGGATTTTCGGAGGCCAGGCATGAGAGTCGCCCATGCATGACAATACGCGTCAAATTGGAGAAGCAGAACTTAATGTCCAAATCCTTTACTCACCCTTCTTTTTAATCCTACCGTCTATCTTCCTAATCTCAGATAAATACCATGATATATTTGAAATTCCTATGACCAGGTGGCACTGGAGAATCTTTGGATGTCCTGTTTCTGATCATGAGTGTACCAGACAGTGGCTTAATTGACTTGGTTTTATGAAAATGGTGTAGAACAGAGATGCCAGTAAGTTGGAGCCTGCTGAGTAGTGGGCCTAGAGCAGTGGTGTGCAGATGTGTGATAAAATATCTGTGGTGGGGTCATGTGGATCTTCCATTGGCTTCCAAATGGCTTGTGACTGAAATAGTGTAGCCAGCAGACCCTTATATGTAAAGGCATCTCGTTATATGGAGAGGTTTAACGTCAATTTTAAGAAACAGGTTGCTATGGTCAAGGGGACAAGCTATGTTGGATAGAAGACTTGTTGGTGCATTCTCCTGGAGAACCTGACCCACCACACATGACAGAACTCACTCTAGCATTTTGTCCCAGTTGAACTCATTGTATTTCGTTAAGTAAATACCATACTCCCAGTGCAGCAGCAAGAAACACCACAAAAATTGGAGGATGACCAAATGGCTTCACAGTCCACATGGGGAGACACTTAGACCCGAGTGGCCACAGTTTACCTACAAAGAGAGAATTCAGCACTGCTCCCTTATGTTCATTAAAAAAAAAGAAACCATGTTCTCCAGGTCACATAGATGCAGACCCATCTTTGATGGTCTCACTACAAATGAAGCTAAAGCTCCTGACAACAACATATATTTCAAGTGCCCAAACTCAGAGACAGTTTCTCAAGAAGTTTTTAGGCCAGCAGAGCTCCATGTTTGTGGAGTGTTTACCCTGACCCTAACTTTTGGAAACTCCTCTACCACCTCCAAGGTTGTGAACTCCTGATTATGTTCCATTCCATATATGTATTCACAGATTTTCTAACTCTTCTCCTCTAATTGTGTCTTATTTGGGGTGAAGGTAATGGCAATTCATTGTTCTGGATGAGAGTGGGAATATTTTTGTGTGGCACATATTTGCATACACATTGGATTCATTTTCTTATTTTCCAATCAAAATACTGAAACCATGACACTAACCCATACCCTACTAGACTCTGACTACTAATCCTAATATGATGGAGGAAAAATAACCAAAACAAAATAGAAATACATGCAGTTCAGTGGAGGCATGGTGTATATTTGGACTTGCCTTTTACATGATAAAGGGTAGGTGTTATAAATCTAGTCAATTTTTGGTTAAAATAATTCTCCATGTGTTTTTAAAATTAACTAATATGTGAATTCCTGTCTCCCTTTCTCTATAGACTATTCAGCACATGTATATTTATATGCACATATAGAATCCTACCTGGTATCACAGGTTAATTTTTTTGTTTTGTCTGACTTGGAAGATACAAATTGTGAGAAGAGATCCCTCCTCCTAAACGCTGTTGAAACTGAAAATTCAACCTATGGGTGAGCTTCCTAATAGAAAAACATTATACAAAAATCCATGTTCAGTAAAATAATTATTTTTGCATATGTGAATTATATATATTTAATGATGAATTTCGATTAGCATATGTATTGCTACTTTTTATAGTCTGTGTGTATGTTTTGTGTATATATATATATATATATATATATATATATATATATACATACTCTCCAGATTTTTCAAAATATGAAATATATGTGTCTTATATATACTCCCTAAATTTATTCATGTTGATGTATTTAGATTTATAATCGATTTTTCACAAGATTATTCTCAGAATTATTCATCAACTTGAAATATATATTTGTTTCCTAGTACTGAAAACTGACTTCAGTGAAAGCTGCACACAAATCCTAATATTTCTAGAGTAACTGACCCAGTTTAATATCAACGCAAGTAGACTCCTATGGGACATGACATATAATTTGACGTTCATTTTTATTCAACAATGGTACATTACTATTTCTGCAGTTTATGCACATTGTAGGATATATATTTTATCCACAAGTTCACAAATTTTTAGACATTTGTTTCAATGTCAATCACTTCCTGCTTCAGAACACAAGTATTCCTCCATGTTTCTTGACTGGTCTTTTCATGAGACTTCTTTCCAAAAATATTATATTTGATTTCCATAATCAGTTTGAAGCAAAACTCACACACACTTCAGGATAAACCACAACCCTAATATTACCATTACATGTATTACTGGTTGAAATGAATGTATGTATATCAATATAAGATTTCCTGAATATTTTTAGATATCAATTTAATCCATTATTTAAAGTTGGAACAAGTAATATTATTTATTCACACTACGCTCTATTCATGCATTATCTCTATATTCATAGACACAGGGTACATCTATTTTTACCCACAATACTAATTTATACATCTTCAAAATATGGCTCCAAGAAATGGTGGAAGAAATACTCATGTTACCTGATCCACATATACATTTTATCACAGTAATATTCTGGTCAGAAAATGCAAACATCACACTTATGATTGTACCAAAGTCTAAATGGAAAATGAACATGGATTACTAAAAACATCCATGTCCAGGCTGCCTAATGCTCCCACTTGTCAATCTTTTTGGGGACTACATATTTGTTTTTTCCTAAGATTATATATTGAAACTCAATCATATTGAAAATGTCTAATCCAATCACTCACTTTACACTTTGCATGATTTCCTAATGTCTCTATGGATATCTGCTTTCCTACATATTTTCCCCAGTTCATCATTGTGACTGATTCTTCACACGTTCTGACATTCATATTCACTCTCTACCCGAAACCCTATTGCTAAAGAATTTTTGGTCCAAAACTTATACTCACTCTTCTTTTTAAACGTACAAACTGTCTTCCTAATACTACCAACTATCCCTTTTATCCTGGATGTTCTCTTCGACATTCAATCATCCAAGGTACAAGGTCCTATAACATTGTATATCGATTTATCTGAGACATCTGTGCAGAACATAATTCAAAGCTAAGTATCCCAATGAAGGTCCCAATGTCTTTCTGGGCTTCAAATCATACCTAAATTTCTGTTTCCATACTTATATTTTACCTATATATTCTTGTAAATATCGCAGGTTCCCAATACCATTATTCATCCAACAGAATGACTCCTCACCAAAATCGAACCTGTTATTAACCCTAACCATACACTGTTCCCTCAATCTACCTTTACAGAAGAGCAGGGACAGAGTTTGTCTTACAATACAGGAATGTAGGGGATCTTCCACCTGCTTAGAAACTCAATGGTCCAAGCAGAAATGATCCCTGGAGAAGTATTAGGCAGCTATGTAGGACCTGAGAGAGCAAAAGTCATCTTCCATGGCAAACAACCTTGTCAGGATGAAGGGTTGTGTCTGAATCAGCCTCTCTATTCTTAATGGAGAGAATATGGACCAAACCAGGACAATGTGGAGAGCTGTTTCTGGTTCCATATGGTTGATATACCATTCTAACTAGTGAAAGTGTCAGAGGAAGTAGGGTATCCTCCATCTCATGGGACCCTTGGAAGCAACTGTTATAACAAAGTGGTTGCCAAGGCAGTGAACTCATTAAATTCTTGAAATAAGTGACCTACCTCACTTCCTTGGTGATGGAACTCTCTGAATTTGGGATCCAGGAAGCCAGGCACACAGAGCCAGTCCCAGTCTCAGTCCCAGTGGGCTCACATGTTTGGATTTACCAAGGACAGAGTCTGTCTTTTTTGGTACCTACTGATGTGAGGATGGCCAAATGCGAGGAGAGTTCTGAAGACGGGCCTTCCCTGAGAAAGCATGTAGTGGTCAGAACAGGCTCCTGACAACTTCACAGTGTTTGACAAGGAGACCAGATCTAAGACAAGACAGGCCTTTTTGGGGGAACATAAAATGGCCCACCAGTCAAAGGACACTCTGGATAGTCACAGACTTACTTGGGGGAAGGAGGTGCCTTTTTGAGTGTGTGTGTGAGTTTGTGGTTTTGTCTCATGTTCTGAGAATAGGTAGGAAAGGCGGTGTGTTTGGTTTGGAGTGGACTATTTCTAGAAAGAACTTTGACAAGGCAAGTGTTTCTGTGTCTGTGTCTCCCACTGTCTCCATGGTTGTAGACATTAGAAAAGAGAATGCATCAATGGATGTGTCCTGTCTAGTAGAAAGCTTCCCAGCATTCATCCTGTCCATTTTAGTAATGGACTGCAGGTTGCCTTATCGATGGGCAACACCTACTATCTTACTAAGTTTCTGTTTTCTTCCTGAATTTTGGCCACTCTCCAGAATAGGTTCATGGTTTTGTGTCCAAAATATGTACCACCTCCAAACTCTGCGACATGGCTATGTTCTGGATAGCTGGAGGGAATTGGAGCATCTCAGAAAACTCAGATATCAGTGTGACCAGAAAAGCCTCAGTGGAGAAACCCTGTTTTGGGCCTTTTGCTAACCTATTGATCTTTTGCCCTGAATGTCAGGAAGGTCTTTGTCTCAGGCCACCCCTTGGTGAAGCCTGAAGGAAACAGTTTTCAATGGAAATGAATGGGCATCACCTGTGGCTCTTTGCTTAATTGCTTTGGAAAGCCATGTGTCTGAATCAGCCTCTTGGCCCTGTGAGAGGCTATGGCTTAGAATCAGCGCCTGATGGATCTAAAGAAACATCCAATGTGTGCATCCAAAACCAAAATGGCAAAAACATAAGTCATTGTGGATGATGTCTCTTGCCTTCCTCTGTTAGGTTCCTGACCTTCTTCAAGGGAGTATAGGGATTTTTTGGGTCAAATGAGTTCTTCCAAGCTCTTCAGAGGTGCTTGGGTTTAATCATGAATCCAAATCACATAAGGAATTTATACCTGACAGTCAGTAGGCCTCTAATTGGAGAAGTAGAGCAGTATTAGCGGCAGACGTATGTGATCAATCCTAGTTCACAGGAAGGGTGTCCAGGCCACCCTGAGTTTAGGCAAATGAGGGGCAAGGAAGCTTATTTTGGACACTCTCTTGAGCTGCGCTATTCAAGGAATCCTCCAGCCAGAGGTTATGATGAGTGACTCTATGGAAGAAGATGAGGGCCATGTGGAATTGTTTTGGTTTTAATTGTGGTCATTTATGTGGTGGTTGGAAAAGATGACTGGGTGCACCTAGCCTTGAACACTGGTGTGATTCTCCTCAGAGACTGAGTTCTGTAACTGACCTCAGAGTAGTAATTGCTTTGAAATTGGTTGTGTCTTAATTAGCCTCTTGGCCCTGTGTGAGGCTGTGACTTAGATTATCAGCACCAGATGGATCGAAAGAAAGATCCCATGTGTGCATCCAAAACCAAAATGGCCAAAAGAGCAGTCATTGTGGATTAAGCCTCTTGCCTTTCTCTGTAAGGTTCTGAAAGAATAAAAGAAATTGAAATTGAAATTGAAATGTAAAGAACCAGGTTTGTAAACTTTCCAAGCTGCACTTTCCTGTGGCAGTTTAGACAATTCCCGGATCTGCCCATTAGATGTGTGTTGAAATCTTCCCTGACTACCTAGTTACTTAACAACCCTTTCCCAGAATCCCTGCAGCTCAGCAAGTATACATCTCAGGTATTCAACCAATCAGTTTAAATGTATACCCCTTCTTAGGGCTGACCAATCACCCCCTGCCCAAATTGTTCCCGCAAATGAAAGTGCTAATCATGCTTTAGAGTTGTTATTTGATTTTCCCATGGTATATGATGAATTGCTAAAGGAGGCTATCATGTATGTAAAGTCCCTGCCCTCTCTAAGGAATGTATATAAACTCTGCTCAAGTTGTTCTCAGGGCTCTTTGTTCTTTGCTCCTCTAAAGTGAGCTCTGAGCCCCAGCATACTGGACCCCCAATAAAACCTTTGCTGTTGCATGAGAAAGCCTCTTGGTGGTCTTTTTCTCTGACGTTCGCCCCACCTATTCATCTGGAGGCCCCAGGTGAGATATCCGGCAGCGGCGGACAAAAGACCCCAATGGACTCCTCTCGGGGTAAGTAAGGCACCTCTTTCTGGTTTTGGGTTTCAGGTTATGGATTGGCAAAGTGGCTGTCAGTGAAGAGCATTAGCTCTCTCTGATGGTGGCTGACAGATGTGTCACAGAGCTACAGGCCACGTTCCTGGGGGACACTCCAGAGGACTAGAGAAATCAAGGAATACTAATTTCTTCAACTCGTTTATATTTTGCTTCAGGATTCGGTTCGCCAGCCCATCAGGTTTTGCCGGCTACTCAGTTTTGGTCATTGTTCTGAAATCATGTTGAGTTTTCCGGCTGTCTTTATTGTCTAACCCATCAGGTTTTGGCAGTTACTCAGTTCTAATCTTTGTCTTGGACTCATGTTAAACGTTTACTGTTTGTCTTTGTCTGTGTTGCATTTGTGTCTTCACTGTCCCTGTTTGAGTAACTCTCATTATGGGACAAAGCACTTCCACTTCTCTGTCCCTGACACTTGATCATTGGACTGATGTCCGCTCAAGGGCCCAGAATCTTTCTTTTTCAGTAAAATGCCGTACCTGGCAGATTCTCTGTGCTTCAGAATGGCCTATTCTCAGAGTCAGGTGGCCCCCCAGAAGGATCCTTCTACTTCCCTCTAATCCAAAAAGTCAGAGATATTGTCTTTCAGCTGGGGCCACGTGGCCACCCAGATCAACAGCCATATACCCCTTCCCCCAGCATCCTATCATTCAAACCTTCCACTCCTCCCCCTCTTCCTTCCATTCTCCCTGAGTCACAAGACTGGACACTCCTCCCACTCCTTATCCTCTACCCTCGCTCTCCAACCCCCAACACGTTCCAGATGATATTCTCGCCGCTGACTCAGCCTCTCCGCCGCTAGAGGCAATTGGGCCAGACCCAAGCACTCCAGGGGACTTCTCTGCAGCAGCAGCAACCCCTCCTCCCCTGGAGGAAGCTGGGCCACCTAAAGGAACCCGCCGGTGACGGATAATAGAAAACTCGGAAGCCCCTATGATGCTTCCTCTCCGTCCCTATGGGCCAATGAACCGATCCAACTGGCACCCAAACACCTTTAAATGTAGGTAGCATCTGTCCACTTATCGCCAGACTCTAATAGCGGGTCTCCGAGTGGCTGCCAGAGGGCCGACTAATTTGGCCAAGGTAAGAGAGATTATCCAAGGGCCTAATGAGTCTCCCTCTATGTTTCTGGAGAGAATTATGGAAGCATATAGGAAATATACTCCTTTTGATCCTCAGGCAGAGGATGAACAAGCATCTGTTGCAATGGCCTTTATCGAGCAGGCTGCCCTAGATATTAAGAGAAAGTTACAACGTCTAGATGTATTACAAGATAAGACCTTGAGAGATTTAGTAAGAGATGCTGAGAAAGTATATTATAAGAGAGAAACTGAGGAGGAAAGGGAACAGAGGAGAGAGACGGAAAGGGAACAAAAGGAGGATGAAAGGAGCAAAAGGCAGACTAAAGCATTGACTAAGGTTCTGGTCAGAGCACCAAATATGCCAGAAGTTAAAAAGCAGGGAGTCAGAAAGGGATACCTGGGCCCCCGCCAATGGCTGCCCCTGGCCTCAGATCAGTGTGCCTACTGTAAAGAAAACAGGACACTAGGCCAAAGAGTGCCCCCGAAAGAAGCAGAGATGCCAGTCCGCCGTGCTGACTCTAGAAGAGGACTAGGAAAGTCGGGGCTCGGATCCCCTCTCCGAGCTCAGGGTAACATTTAAAGTGGAGGGGACCCCAGTGAACTTTGAAGTGGATACAGGAGCAGTATAATCAACCTTTAAGACCCCACTGGGCCCCCTATCAAATAAATGGTCCCCTGTTAAAGGTACTAATGGCAGTAGATATTGGGCTGGGACAACTAAGAGGACTATGGACCTAGGAAATGGAAAAGTCCACCACGCTTTCCAAGTAATCCAAGAATGCCCAGCCCCATTGATGGGCTGGGATCTGCTTACCAAACTCTGGGCTAGAATAACCTTTAACCCTGATGGTTCCCAAGTGGAGTTTCTAAAGCCTTCAGTAAAAAATCCCATAGTCATGGCTTTGACAACATCCGTAGAAGATGAACATCAACACTTCGCGCCTCCTAGGACTGATCAAACAGGCAAACTACCCCAGAAATGGATAAAAGATTATCCTAATGCCTGGGCAGAAACTGCTGGGTTAGGTCTAGCCATATGACAACCTCCAATAGTAGTAGAATTAAAAGCCTCTATCTCTCCAATCAGTGTTAAACAATATCCTCTAATCAAAGAAGCTAAGGATGGGATAAGGGCCCATATTCAGAAATACCTGGCTCTTGGGGTCTTAAGGCCCTGTCATTTGTTCTAGAATATCCCCCTGCTACCAGTAAGAAAGCCAGGAACTGGGGACTACCGGACGCTTCAATACCTAAGAGAGATCAACAACAGAGTGCAGGACATTCACCCCACTGTACCGAATCCATATAATTTGCTTAGCGCTCTGAATCTGGAGCAGGAATGGTACACTGTGCTAGACTTAAAAGATGCTCACTTTTGCTTGCCCGTACATAAGGACACTCAGTTGCTGTTTGCTTTTGAGTGGATAGACCCCGAAAAAGGAACATCTGTCCAACTAACCTGGACTAGACTCCCACAGGGGTTCAAAAACTCTCCCACTCTCTTTGATGAACCCCTCCACAAGGACTTCAATGACTTCAAAACTGCACACCCCGATGTCACCATACTCCAATATGTGGATGGTCTGCTACTGGCAGCCGACACCAAAGAGAACTATGAGTCTGGGACCGAAGCATTATTTTCCAAGCTTGCTCGGCTTGGATATAGGGCTTCTGCCAAAAAGGCCCAAATTTGTCAGCAAGAAGTAATCTTCCTGGGTTATTCTCTTAGGGGTGGAAAAGGATGGCTCACTGAGCCCACAAAACGAACCTTTGTGCAGATACTGCCCCCATCTAATAAGAGACAACTCAGGGAGTTTCTTGGGACTGCCGGCTTTTGCAGGTTATGGATTCCTGGGTTCGCGTCTCTGGCTGCCCCTTTATACCCGCTGATAAAGGGGGATGCCCACTTCCAATGGACCCCTGAGCACCAACAAGCTTTTGATAATGTCAGAAAAAAGGTGCTGCTATCTGCTCCGGCCTTAGCACTCCCAGATATAGAAAAACCCTTCAGTCTCTACATCGAGGAAAAGAAAGGAATAGCACGGGTTGTGCTCACTGAGACTTTGGGACCTTGGAAAAGGCCGGTAGAATACTTATCAAATAAACTGGACCCAGTGGCTAGTGGGTCGCCCCATTGCTTAAGAGCTATAGCAGCGGCAGCCCTTCTAATAAAAGATGCTGATAAATTAACGTTGGGACAGAAGCTAACGATTATAGTCCCCCATGCCCTGGAGTGCATCATCTGTCAGCCTCCAGAGATGTGGCTATCAAACTCTAGAATAACCCACTACCAGAACCTCTTGCTTGACAAAGACAGAATCACGCTGGGACCCGCTGCTCCACTCAACCCGGCTACACTGCTGCCAGAAGAATCATCAAGACCCGTTGCTCATGAGTGTCAACACATACTGGCAGAGGAAACCAGTATACGACGAGACTTGAAGGATCAGCCACTGCCTTGCCCTGAAGTTGTATGGTTTATGGATGGCAGCAGCTTCCTCCAAGATGGTAAGCGGTGGGCTGGAGAAGCAGTAGTTAGCAAAATTAATGTCATCTGTTCCTCTGGTCTCCCAGAACTGACATCAGCCCAAAAAGCAGAACTGATTGCCCTTACGAAAGTATTGGAACTAGCAACAGGCAAAAGGGCCACCATATACACTGATAGCCGCTATGCATTTGCCACTGCAAATGTGCACGGGGCTATTTACCATCAAAGGGGGTTATTAACCTCCACCTGGAAAGAAATAAAGAACAAAGATGAGATCCTCCAACTTCTCTCAGCAGTGCAGGGCCCTAAGGAACTAGCTATAGTGCACTGCCCAGGGCACCAGAAGGGAAACGAACCCTTGGCGGTTGGAAAAAGAAGGGCAGATGAGGAAGCTTAATTGGCAGCCCTAAATGGAGTGACTGTGTTAACTTTTTCCACACCAGGGGGAACAACAATCAGGAGACTTGGCCGCACCGGAACATTCAGGCAACTTATCATCTGAGGAGACAGATACAGAACTCTGGGATCCTACAGAGCCAAGTTTACAATTTCAAAAAGCCCACCTTTATGTCAAAGACGTACACCAGCTCACCCACTTAGACTCAGAGAAGATATAGGCACTCTTAAAGGACCGGAGAAAGGACTTATTATTGACTGACTCACAGAGGAAAGAAATAGCTGAGCAGGTGACTAGAGCTTGTCAAGTCTGCCAAGTAGTTAATGCTTACCCATCCAAGCTTCCTGCAGGGAAGCGCTTACAAGGAACCAGACAAGGACAATTCTGGGAATTGAACTTTACTGAAATTAAGCCAGCAAGGTATGAACTTAAATATCTCCTAGTCTTTGTAGATACTTTTTCAGGATGGGTCGAAGCCTTCCCCATGAAGAAAGAAACAGCTCAGATGGTAGTCAAAAAGATCGTAGAAGACATTTTTCCAAGGTTCGGCCTGCCTAAGGTAATAGGGTCCGCTAACGGACCGGCATTCATGCCCCAGGAAAGTAAGGGATTTGCCAGGACCCTGGGGATTAATTGGAAGTTACATTGTGCTTATAGACCCTATATCTCAGGACAGGTAGAAAGGATGAATAGAGCCATCAAAGAGTACTTAACAAAATTAAGCTTGGATACTGGCATAAAAAATTGGACTATGCTCCAACCTTATGCACTGTTTTGTGAAAGAAATACCCCCTCCGCCTCTTTGTGTAACCTCACCTCTTATGAAATTCTCAATGGTGCCCTTCCTCCAGTAGGGGACCTAATCCCAACTATGAGACTTAATGATTCCTTTCACACCCCCTTGCTTGACAGATTTAAAGCCCTTTAACAAACCCAGCACCCAGCGATACCTGTGGAAACATTTGGCCTCTGCTTATCAGACTGGAGACGAGGGAACCCCACATTGATATCAAGTGGGAGGCTTCGTCTACGTGAGATGGCGTCAGGTGTCATCCCTGGAACTCCACTGGAAAGGACCATACCAGGTGCTGCTTATAACACCCACAGTGGTGAAAGTGGATGGGATCACTTCCTGGATCAATGCCTCCCATCTCATGCCTGAGCCCTGTACAGACTCTGGCTGGAAACTTCTACAGACTGGTATCCATCTCAAGTTGCGTGTCCGTCATGTGGGTAGGGCTATGGATTCTTCCCATGACCACCAGCAGCCCTAATCCCCATCAGCGTGCTCAGCAACAAGGGCAAGTAATGAATCCTAATGGGCAAGTAGTGTGATCTATTTCACAAACAGCCACCTTATGGACTTGGTGGCCATCTCTCCACCCGGAAATTTGTCAGCTTGCCATAGGCTTCCCTGACTGGGATCTCCCTGACATAGAGGACCCCACACAGATCCCACTCAAACCCTAACTAGGGCAACATAGACCACCTTAACCCATGAATTGTGGATGTCATCTCCCCCAGCTCAGGTGTAAACTAGCCAGTCTTGACTATTATGTGTGCCCACCTGATTTCCAAAGTCATAAAACAGGCCCAAACCTGTGGAGGACCCAGTGACTTTTATTGTAGATCTTGGGGTTGTGAACAAACGAAAGCTGCATGGTGGAACCCAAACTCCCCAGAAAGGTATGATTCCGGTAGGATGAAATGACACCTGGATTGATCCCAAGAAATGTGCTGCTTGCCCAGTGGTGTCAAAAACTCGCTGTGGAAAGAATACTCTATGTTACCCCCTCAATATAACTTTCACTTCCAAAGGAAGGGGCTACCTCAGAAAAACCTGGCCTATGGGAAATACGTGGGGAATGCGATTCTATATTTATGGCCCAGGTGATGAATTTGGTCTCTGGTTCACCGTCTGGCTTAAAAAGAAAGAAAATCCCACAGCAATAGGACCCAATCCCCTCAAGCCAGGGATTAAGCCTCCTAAACCTTCCATGCCTAGATCTACCAGAACCCCTCTACCATCTAATACTTCCTGGATTCCGTCTTTGCCTACTTCCCCAGTCCAGAGTACATCTGACTCCTCCCCCTGGGAACTAATTAAAGGAACCTTTATGGTACTGAACTCCACACAGTCAGAACTCCTTGTATTTCAGCCCAGGTCTTTGACAGCCCTGTAAATTATTGTGTAATGGTGCAGATACTCTCCAGGGTACTCTATCATAATGCCTAATCATTTGAAGGTCTACTAGGGGGACAAACAACCCGATATCAAGGGGAACCATTGTCCCTTACTCTAGCCATCCTATTGGGGATAGGAGCTGCTGCAGGAGTGGGTATGGGAACAGCTTCTATGATGCGTGGTTAACAACAAATGGCCCAATTAGAAACAGCAATAAATCAAGACTTGAAGACGTTAGAGACCTCCATCACAGCTTTGCAGGAATCCTTAACCTCTCTTTCTGAAGTTGTTTTACAGAACAGGTGAGGATTAGACCTCCTCTTGATGAGGGAGAGGTCCTCTGTGTTGCACTGAGAGAAGAATGTTGTTTTTATGCTGACCATATTGGAGTTGCAAAATAATTCATGAGTAAATTAAGAAAATACCTTGAAGAGCGCCAGAGAGAATGGGAGATTCAACAAGGGTGCTTTGAGTCATGGTTAACCGAGTACCCCTGGTAACTACACTAATATCAGACTTAGCTGGACCCCTGATCATCCTTATGGTGTTGCTAACTGTGGGACCTTGTTTGCCTAACCACATAGTTTCCTTTCTCCAGGCTCAGATTAGGCAGGTGAAACTCATGATAATCAGACAGAAATATGCTGCACTGGTAGGAATAGAATGTGAAACCCCACAATAATTTTGATTCATTACTTTTAAGATTAAAAGTAGTCAGAAAAAGGGGTGGGAAATGAAAGAATAAAAGAAATTGAAATTGAAACGTAAAGAACCAGGTTTTGTACATTTTCCAAGCTGCACTCAGAACCTGAAATTCCTGTGGCACTTAAGACAATTCCCGGATCTTCCCATTAGATGTGTGTTGAAATCTTCCCTGACCACCTCGTTACTTAACCACCCCTTCCCAGAAACCATGCAGATTTGCACGTATACATCTCAGTGCTTCAACCAATCAGTTTAAATGTATACTCCTTCTCACGGCTGACCAATCACCCGCTGCCCAACCTGTTCCCACCAATGAATGTGCTAATCATGTTTTAGAGTTATTATTTGATTTTCCCGCGGTATATGATGATTTTCTAAAGGAGGCTATGATGTATGTAAAGTCCCTGCCCTCTCTAAAGAATGTATATAAACTCTGCTCAAGTTGTTCTCGGGGCTCTTTGTTCTTTGCTCCTCTGAAGTGAGCTCTGAGCCTCAGCATGCTGGACCCCCAATAAACCCTTTGCTGTGGCATGAGACAGTCTCTTGGTGGTCTTTTCCTCCGAAGTTCGCCCGACCTTTTCAGTTCCTGACTTCCGTCAAGTGAGAATAGGGATCATTTGGGTCAAATGAGTTCTTCAAAGCCCTACAGTGGATAGCCCATAGGTGCTTGGGTTTTCTCATGACTCCAAATCACATAGAAAATCTACACCTGACAGTCATTAGGCCTCAAATTGGAGAAGCAGAGCAGTATTAAAGGCAGGCTTATTTGATCACTCCTGGTTCAAAGGAAGGGTGTTTAGGCCACCCTGACTTTTGGCAAATGAGGGGCAATGGAGCTTATTTTGGACACTGTCTTGGGCTGCACCCCTCATGGAAACTTCCAGCCAGAGGTTATGATGCGTGTCTGTGTAGAAGAAGATGAGGCCCATGTGGGAGTGTTTTGATTTAAATTGTGGTCATATGTGTGGTAGCTGGAAGAGATTACTGGGTCCTCCTGGGCCTGAACTCTGGTGTGACTCCTTTTAGACACTGTGTCCTGGAACTGAGCTTAGTGAAGTATTGCCATGAGTTGTGTTGGGATTTGAGGAGGCCATGCATGAGAGTCGCCCTTGGAACCTGAGATGTAGGCCCAGGGTAGCTTTCCACAGAGCACTGGGAATCTCAGTCAGGATACCACAAGATTTTATTCTGAAAGACTTGGCAGCCATAGTTGAGATCAAAACACTCATGGATCTCAATTGTAGACCTCAATGAGCCTGGCTTCAGGTGACCTTTTGGACACTCTTTGGGAAGCCTTGCCTGTGAGAGTTCTCCAGAGTTTTCATTGAAATGATCATACTCACCATTTAATGGTTCCTGCATGAATTGAAATCCACTGTGCCTCCAACTTCATCCTTGATAAATGGCTAGATAAATAGTTTAAATGTTTGAAATTCCCATGAACAGGTGGCATACAGAACCTTTGGATGTCCTATTTCTGATCATGAGTGTACCAGACAGTGCCTTGATTGATTGGGTTTAATGAAAATGGTGTAGAACCGAGATGCCAGTAATTTGGAGCCTGATGAGTAGAGGGCCTAGAGCAGCGGTAGGCAGGTGTGTGATAAAACATCTGTGATGGGGCCATGTGGATCTGCCTTTGGATTCCAAATGTCATGAGACGGACATGGTGCAGCCAGGAGACCATTATAAGTAAACACATCTTGTTATATGGAGAGGTTTTAGGGTAATTTACAGAATCAGGTTGCTATGGTCAAGGGAGCAAGCTATGTGGTATAGAGGCCGGTTTCATGAATGCTCATGTGTGAGCCACCACATGTGATAGAACTCCCTCCAGCACTGTGTCCCAGTTGAACTCCTTGTATTTCATGAAGCAAATACAAAACTCGCAGTGCAGCAGCAAGAAACACCAGGAAAAGTGGAGGATTACTAAATGGCTTCACAGTCCACACGGGCAGACACTTAGACCACTGTGTCCCAGTTGAACTCCATGTATTTCGTGAAGCAAATACCAAAGTCGCAGTGCAGCAGCAAGAAACACAATGAAGAGTGGAAGAGGAACAAATGAATATACAATCCACGCGGGGACACACTTAGCCCCAAGTGGCCATAGTATACCTACAAAGAGAGAATTCAGCACTGCTCCCTCATGTTCATTGGAATATTACAATTTATGTCCTCCAGGTCACATAGATGCTGACCCAGCTTTGATCGTCTCACTAGAAGGAAGCAAAAGCTCCTGAAAACAACATATATTTCAAGTGCCCAAACTCAGAGGCAGTTTCTCAAGAAGTCTTTAGGCCAGCAGAGCTCTGTGATTGTGGAGTGCTTACCCTGTCCCTTACTTTTGAAAACTCCTCTACCACCTCCATGGTTGTGAACTCCTGATCAAATTCCATTTCAGATATGTATTCACATATTTTCTATCTCTTTTCCTCTAATTGTGTCTTACTTGGGGCGAAGGTAATGTCAAGGGATTGTTCTGGATGAGAGTGGGAAGATTTTTCTGAAGCACATATTTGCATACACATTGGATTCATTTTCCTATTTTCCATTCAAAATACTGAATCACTGACATTAACACATACCCTACTAGACTCTGACTACTAATCCTAATATGTTGGAGAAAAATACCCCCAAAAGAATAGAACTACAAGCAGTTCAGAGGAGGCATGGTGGATAGTTGGGCTTGCCTTTTGAATTATATAGTGTAGGAGTTTTAAATCTTGTCAATTTTTTTTGAAATAGTTCTCCATGTATTTTAAAAGTTAAGAAATATGTGAATTCCTGTCTCCCTTTCTCTGAAGCCTATTCAGCACCTGTATTTTTATATGCACATTTAGAATCCTAACTGTTACCACACGTACGTTCTTGTGTGGAGGCTGAATTGGCAGATACAAATTGTGAAAAGGGATCACTCCTCCTAAACGCTGTTGGAACTGAAAATTCAACCTGTGGGTGAGCTTCCTAGTTGAACAACATTATACATAAATCGATGTTCAGTAAAATGAATTTATTTGGATCTGTGGATGATATATATTTCATGGTGATTTTAAATTGGCATATAGTGCTACTTTTTAATGTCTGTGAATGTTTGTGTGTGTGTGTGTATATATATACACACACACTCTCCAGATTTTTCAAAATATGAAATATATGTGTATTATTTTACACATCCTAAATTTTTCATATTCATGAATGTGGATTTATAATCATCTTTTCACAAGATTATTCTCAGAAATATTCACATACCCTACTAGACTCTCACTACTAATCCTAATATGATGGAGAAAAGTAACGCAAACAGAATAGAAATACAAGCATTTCAGAGGAGGCATGTTGTATATTTGGACTTGCTTTTTGCATGATAAATGGTAGGTGTTATAAATCTGGTCAATTTTCAATTGAAATAGTTCTCCATGTGTTTTTAAAATTAACAAATATATGAATTCCTGTCCCTTTCTCTGTAGCCTATTCATCACATGTATTTTTATATGCATTTATAGTATCCTACCTGGTATCACATGTACATTTTTGTGAGTTGGCTGACTTGGTAGATACAAATTCTGAGAAGAGATCACTCCTCCAAATCGTTGTTGGAACTGAAAATTCCACCTATAGGGGAGCTTCCTAGTAGAAAAACATTATACATAAACTCATGTTCAGTAAAATAAATATTTTGCATCTTTGGATGATATATATTTATAGATGAATTTTGAGTAGCATATATATTGCTACTTTTTAATGTCTGTGTGTGTGTTTTGTGTAAATATATATATATATATATATATATATATATATATATATATATATATATACACTCTCCAGATTTTTGAAAATATGAAATATATGTGTCTTATTTACACTCGCTAAATTTATTCATGTTCATGGACTTGGATTTATAATCAACTTTTCACAAGATTATTCTCAGAAATATTCATCCACCTGAAAAACAGATTTAACTAATATTTCTACAGTAACTGACCAAGTTTAACATCAATGCACCTTGATTCCGATATGACAAGCTGTGCATTTTGACGTTCATTTTTATTAAACCCTGGTACATTAATATTTATTCGTATTATGGACATCATAGGATATATATTTCATCCACAAATTCACAAATTTATGGGCATTTGTTTCACTTTCAATCAATTCCTGCTTCAGAACACATGTATTCCTCCAGGTGTCTTGACTGGTCTTTTCATGTGACTTCTACCCAAACACATTATTTTCGATTTTCAAAATCAATTTTGAAGCAAAACTCACACCCTTTATGATAAACCATAACCCTAATATTACAAATAGATGTATAATTGGTTTGAATGAATGTATGTTTATCAATATAAAATTTTCTTTATATTTTCAGATACCACTTCAATCATTTTTTAAAGTTGAAACCAATTATATTCTTTATTCACACTATTGTCTATTCATACATTTTCTCTATATTCAGAGACACAGGGTGCACGTATTTGTACCCCCAATACTAATTTATATGTCTTCAACATATTGCTTCCAGAAATGGTGGAAGAAATACTCATGTCACCTGATATAAATATACATTTTTTCAGTGTAATATTCTGGACACAAAACGCAAATGTCACACTTATGATTGTACCAAATCCTAAATAGGAAGTGAGCATGGATTACTAAAACCATCCATGTCCAGGTTGCCTAATGCTCTCAAATGTCTATCCTGTCGGTGACTACATATTTGTTTCTTCCTAAGATTATATATTAAATCTCAACCTGTTGAAAATGTCTAATCCTATCACTCACTTTATACTTTGCCTGATTTCCTAATGTTTCTATTGATAAATGCTTTCCTACATATTTTTTCCAGTTCATCACTGTGACCAACTCTTCACATGTGCTGACATTTACATTCACTCTCTAACCAAAACTCTATTGCTAAAGTACTTTTGGTCCAAATCCTATTCTCACTCTTCTATCTAAACCTACACTATCTTCCTAATCCTACCGACTATCCCTTTTTGACTGGATGTTTTCTTACACATTCAATCAACCAAGGTACATGGTCCTTTGCCATTATATATCGATTTATCTGAGATATCTGTGCAGAACATTGTTCAAAGCTAAGTTTCCCACTCCAGTGCCCAGTGCACTTCTGGGCTTCAAATCTTATCTAGAATTCCATTGTCATACTTATATTTCACCTCTATATTCTTATAAATACCACAGGATCCCAATATTCTTATTCATCCAGCAGAATGATTCCTAACACAAATCGAACCTGTTATTAACCCTAACCATATACTGTTCCCTCAATCTATCTTTACAAAAGAGCAGGACTGAGTTGGTCTTACAATACAAAAATGTAGGGAGACTTTCACCTGCTGAGAAGCTCAAAGGTCTATGCAGATATAATCCCTGGAGAAGATATAGGGAACTATGAAGTACCTGAGAGAGAAAAAGTCATCTTCAATTGCAAACAACCTGGTCATGACGAAGGGATGTGTCTGAATCAGCCTCTATCTTCTTAATGTAGAGAAGATGGACCAAACCAGGCCTATGTAGAGAGCTGTTCCCAGGTGCCTATGGTTGATATAACTTTCTATCTTGTGAAATTGTAACAGGAAATAGGGGCAG
This sequence comes from Callospermophilus lateralis, assembly GCF_048772815.1. Taxonomy (NCBI): domain Eukaryota; kingdom Metazoa; phylum Chordata; class Mammalia; order Rodentia; family Sciuridae; genus Callospermophilus; species Callospermophilus lateralis. Next base: position 135,356 of record NW_027513033.1, read on the forward strand.
CCTCCATCTCATGAGACCCTTGGAAACAACTGTTAGGACAAAGTGGTTGCAAAGGCAGCAAATTCAATCAGTTCCAGAAAGAAGTGACCTCATCTAATTTTCTTGTTGAAGGAACACTCTAAACTTGGAATCCAGGCACCCAGAGGCAGTCCCAGTTCCAGTCCCAGTGGGCTCACTTGTTTAGATTTACAGAGGACAGAGTCCGTCTTTCTTGGTAAATACTGATGTGAGTATGGCCAAATGCCAGGTGAGCTCTGAAGAGGGGCCTTTCCTGAGAAAGCAGGTAGTGTCTCACTGCTGGTCCCGGACAATTTCACAGAGTTAGCCAAAGAGACCTGATCTGAGACAGGACAGGCCGTTTCGGGGGAACATAAAATGGTCCACCAGTCAGAGGGCTCTCCAGATAGTCACATACCTACTTGGAGGAAGGAGGTGCCTTTGTGGTTGTGGGTGTGAGTTTGTGGTTTTGTCTCATGTTCTGAGAATAGGTAGGAAAGGCAGTTTGTTTGGTTTGGAATGGACTGTGTCTACTGAGTGCTTTGACAAGGCAAGTGTTTCTATGTCTGTGTATCCCACCGTGTCTGTGGTTGTAGACATTAGAAAAGAGAATGCATCAATGGATTTGTCATGTCTAGTAGAAAGCTTCTCAGCATTCATCCTGCCTAATTTATGAATGGACTGTGGATTGCCTTATGGATGTGCAACACCTACTATCTTCCAAAGTTCCTGTTTTCTTCGTAGAATTATGGCCACTCTTCAGAATAGGCTTATGATTTTATGTCCACCATATGAACCACCTCCAAGATCTGTGACATGGCTATGTACTGGATAGCTGAAGGGAATGAGAGCATGTCAGAAAACACAGATATCATTGGGACCAGGAGAGTCTCAATGGAGAAACCCTGCTTTGGGTCTTTTGCTTACCTATTTGTCTGTTGCCCTGAATGTTAGGAAGTTCTTTGACTCAGGCCACCCCTTTTTGAAGCCTGAAGAAAACAGTTTTCAAATGAAAATGAATGGGCATCACCTTGGGCTCTTTGCTTAATTGCTTTAGAATGGGATGTGTCTGAATCAGGCTCTTGGCCCTGTGTGAGGCTGTGGCTTTGATTCTCAGCACCTGATGGGTCTAAAGAAGGATCCCATGTGTGCATCCAAAACCAAAATGGCCAAAAGAGCGGTCATTGTGGATGGAGTCTCTCGTCTTCCTCTGTAATGTTCCTGCCTCCATCAAGTGAGAATAGGGATCCTTTGGGTCAAATGAGTTCTTCAAAGCCCTGCAGAGTCTAGCCCATAGGTGCTTGGGTTTTCTCATGACTCCCATTTACAAAAAGAATCTAAACCCCACAGTCAATAGGCCACAAATTGCAGAAGTGGAGCAGTATTAACGGCAGGCCTATTTGATCACTCCTGGTTCACAGGAAGGGAGTCCGGGCCTTTAGGCATATGAGAGGTAAGGAAGCTTCTTTTGGACATTGTCTTGGGCTGTGCCCCTCATAGAATCCTCCAGCCAGAGGTAATGATGAGTGTCTATATGGAAGAAGATGAGGTCCATGTGGGAGTGTTTTGGTTTTAATTGTGGTCACTTGTGTGGCGGTTGGAAGAGATGAATTGGTCCACGTGGGCTGGAACTCTGGCGTAATTACCCTTAGAGACTGAATTCTGGAACTGATCTTAGAGAAGTATTGCAATGAGTTGTGTTGGGATTTTAGGAGACCACGCATGGAGTCCTTGGAAAATGAGTCTTGACCCAGGGTTGCTTTCCACAGAGCACTGGGAATCTCAGCCAGGATATCACATGATTTAATTCTGAAAGACTTGGCAGCAATAGTTGAGAGTCAAAACAAACATGGACCTCATATTGTAGACCTCAATGGGCCTGGCTTCATGTGAACTTTTGGCCACTCTTTTGGAAGCCTTGCCTGTGAGAGTTCTCGAGAGCTTTCATTAAAATGAGTTTCCTCAACATTTAATGGTTCCTGAATGAATTGAAACCCACAGTGCCTCCAACTTCATCCTTTAAAAATGGTTAGATAAATACCATGAAATGTTTAAAATTCCCATGAGCAGGTGGCACTGGAAAACCTTTGGATGTCCTGTTTCTGATTATGAATATACCAGAAGGTGCCTTGATTGACTGGTTTTCATGAAAATGGTATAGAAAAGAGATGCAAGTAAGTTCAAGCCTGCTGAGTAGTGGACCTAGAGAAGTTGTGGGCAGGTGTGTAATAAAAAATCTGTGGTTTGGCCATGTGGATCTGCCTTTGGCTTCCAAATGGATTATGACTGATATGGTGCAGCCAGCAGACCCTTCTCTCAAAAGGCATCTTGTTATATGTAGGAGTTTCAGGGCAATGTTCAGAATCAGGTTGCTATGCTCAAGGAGGCAAGCTGGTGGGATAGAAGCATGGTTGGTGCATTTTCCTGCAGACCCTGACCCACCACACGTGACAGAACTCGCTCCAGCACTGTGTCCCAGTTGAACTCCTTGTTTCATGAAGCAAATGCCAAATTGCGAGTGCAGCAGCAAGAAACAGCACGAAAAGTGGAGGATGACCAAATGGGTTCACAGTGCACACGGGGAGACACTTAGCCCCCATTGGTCACAGTTTACCTACAAAGAGAGAATTTAGCAAGGCTGCCTCATGTTCATTGGAAAACAAGAAACCATGTGCTCACAAAGGTCACAAAAATGCAGACCAGCTTGGATGGTCTCACTACAATGGAAGCTAAAGCTCCTGACAACAACATATATTTCATGTGCCCAACCTCAGAGGCAGTTTCTTAAGAACTCTTTAGGCCAGCAGAGCTCCATGTTTGTGGAGAGTTTACATTGTCCCTTAATTTTGGAAACTCCTCTACCTTCTCCAAATTTGTGAAAATTGAGCAGTTTCCATTGCAGATATGTATTCACAGATTTTCTAACTCTTCTGCTCTAATTGTGTCATACATGGGGCGAAGGTAATGTCAAGGCATTGCTCTGGATGAGAGTGGGAAGATATTTGTGTAGCACATATTTGCATACACATTGCATTCATTTTCAATTTTCTATTCGAAATACTGAATCCCTGACACTATCCCATACCCTACTATCCTCTGACTACTAATCCTAATATGATGGAGAAAAATACCCAAACAGAATAGAAATACAAGCAGTTCAGAGGAGGCATGCTGCATACTTGGACTTACCTTTTGCATGATAAATGGTAGGTGTTATAAATCTAGTCAATTTTTAATTGAAATAGTTCACCATGTGTTTTTAAATTAAACAAATATATGAATTCCTGTCTCCCTTTCTCTGTAGCCTATTCATCACATGTATTTTCATATGCACTTATAGAATCCTACCTGGTATCACATGTACATTTTTGTGAGGTGGCTGACTTGGCAGATACAAATTGTGAGAAGAGATCACTCCTCCAAATTGCTGTTGGAACTGAAAATTCCACCTATAGGGGAACTTCCTAGTAGAACATCATTATACATAAACTCATGTTCAGTAAAATAAATATTTTTGCATCTGTGGATGATATATATTTAAAGATGAATTTTGATTGGGATATATATTGCTACTTTTAAATGTCTGTGTGTGGTTTTTTTTGTGTGTGTGTGGGTATGTGTGTGTGTGTATATATATATATATATATATATATATATATATATATATATATATATATATATATATACACTCTCCAGATTTTTCAAAATATGAAATATATGTGTCTTATATACACTCTCTAAATTCATTCATGTTCATGCATGTGGATTTATAATAAACTTTCCAAAATATTAGTCTCAGAAATATTCATCCACCTTAAATACATATTTGTTTCCTAGTACTGAAAACTAACTTCAGTGAATGGTGCATGCAAATGTTAATAATTCTACAGGAACTGATCCAGTCTATCACCAATGTAAGTAGATCCCAATGGGACATGATATATAATATGATGTTCATTTATATTCAACACTGGTACATTATTATTTCTTCAGTTTTTGCTCATCATAAGATATGTATTTCATCCACAAGTTCACAAATTTGTAGGCATTTCTTTAAACTTTAATCACTTCCTACTTCACAACACATGTATTGTCAGGGTTTCTTGACTGGTCTTTTCATGAGACTTCTTTCCAAACACATTATTTTCGATTTCCATAATCACTTTTGAAGTAAAACTCACACACTCTTCATGATAAACCAAAACACTAATATTGACATTAGATGAATAACTGGTTGGAATGAATGATTGTATATGCATATAAGATTTCCAGTAATTTTTCAGATATCAGTTCATCCCATTATATTAAGTCGGAACAAGTTATATTACTTATTCACAGTATGGTCTATTCATGCTTTATCTCTATATTCATAGACATAGGGTACACCTCTTTGTACGCCCAATACTAATTTTATGTCTTCAGTATATTGCTACCAAAAATGGTGGAAGAAATACTTATGTCACCTGATCTACATATACATATTATCACAATAATATTCTGGACAAAAATGTAAATGTTACACTTATGAATGAACCAAGCAAAGCCTAAATGAAATGTGAACATAGATTACTAAAAACATCCATGTCCAGGGTGCCTAATGCTCTCAAATGTCAATATTATTGGTGACTTCATATTTGTTTCTTTCTAAGATTCAACCTCAAGCCTGTTGAAAATGTCTAATCCTCTCACTCACTTTATACTTTCCCTGATTTCGTAATATCTTTATTGATATCTTCTTTTCTACATGTTTTCCCCACTTCATCATCGTGACTGGCTCTTCATATGTGCTGACATATACATTCACTCTCTAACTGAAATCCTATTGCTAAAGAACTTTTGTTCCAAATCATATACTCACTCTTCTTCCTAAAACGACCGACTATCTTCCTAATCCTACCGACTATCCCTTTTTGAAGGGATGTTCTCTTCTACATTCAATCTTCCAAGGTACAAGGTCCTATGCCATTGTATATCAAATTATCTGAGACATCTGTGCAGAACATAATTCAAAGCTAAGTATCCCAATCAAGGGCCCAATGCCCTTATGTGTTTAAAATCATACCTGGATTTCTGTTTTCATACTTATATTTCACCTCCACATTCTTGTAAATATACCAGGTTCCCAATACCATTATTCATCCAGAAGAATGATTCCTAACACAAATCGAAATCAAACCTGTTATTAACCCAAAACATACACTGTTCCCTCAATCTCATTTTACAGAAGAGCAGGGACAAAGTTGTTCTTACAATACAGAAAAGTAGGGGACCTTCCACCTGCTGAGATCCTCAAAGGTCCATGCAGAAATGATACCTGGAGAAGTTGTAGACAGGTATGAAAGACCTGAAAGAGCAAAAGTCATCTTCGATGACAAACCACCTGGTCAGGATGATGGGATGTGTCTGAATCAGCCTCTCTCTTCTTATTGTGGAGAAGATGGACCAAACCAGGCCTGTGTGTGTGTGCCTATGGTTGATATACCATTCTAAATTGTGAAAGTGTCAGAGGAAGAAGGGGCAGCCTCCATCTCATGGGGCCCTTGGAAGCAACTGTTAGGACCAAGTGGTTGCAAAGGCAGTGACCTCATTCAGTTCCAAAGAAAGTGTCATACCTCATTTCCTTGGTGATGGAACTCTCTGAACTTGGTATCCAAGAAGCCAGGCACCCAGATGCAGTTCCAGTCCCAGTCCCAGTGGGCTCACTTGTTTGGATTTACCAAGGACAGAGTCAGTCTTTCTTGGTACCTACTGATGTGAGGATGGCCAAATGCCAGGAGAGCTCTGAAGAGGGACCTTTCCTGAGAAAGCAGGTAGTGGCTCACCACTTTTTCCTGACAACTTCACATAGTTGGCCAAGGAAACCAGATCTGAGAGAATACAGGCCATTTCGGGGGAACATAGTATTGCCCACCAGTCAGAGAACACTCCGGATAGTCACAGACCTACTTAGGGGAAAGAGGTGCCATTGTGAGTGTGGGTGTGTGGTTTTGTCTCTTGTTCTGAGAATAGGTAGGAAAGGCGGTTTGTTTGGTTTTCAGTGAACTATTTCTAGTAAGTCATTTGACAAGGTGAGTGTTTCTATGTCTGTGTATCCCACTGTGTCCGTGGTTGTAGACATGAGAAAAGACAATGCAACAATGGATGTGTCCTGTGTAGTAAAAAGATTCCCAGCATTCATCCTGCCCAATTTATGAATGGACTGCAGCTTGCCTTATGGATTGGCAAAACCTACTACCTTCCTAAGTCCCTGTTTTCTTCCTGAATTCTGGCAACTCTCCAGAATAGTCTCATTGTTTTGTGTCCAAGATATGTACCAACTCCAAGGTCTTTGACATGTCCATGTACTGGATACCTGAAGGGAATGGCCAGTATCTCAGAAAACTCAGATATGAGTGTGACCAGAAAAATCTCAGTGGAGATACCATGCTTTGGGCCTTTTGCTTACCTATTGTTCTGTTGCCCTGAATGTCGGGAAGATGTTGGGCTCAGGCTACCCCTTTGTGAAGCCTGAAGAAAACAGTTTTCAAATGGAAATGAATGGGCATCACCTGTGGCTCTTGCTAAATTGCTTCGGAAAGGGATGTGTCTGAATCAGGCTCTCTACCCTGTGTGAGGCTGTGGCTTAGATTCTCAGCACCTGATGGATCTAAAGAAAGATCCCATGTGTGAAACCAAAACCAAATTCGCAAAAAGTTTCAGTCATTGTGAATGAATTCTATTGCCTTTCTCTGTAGGTTCCTGAAATCAATCAAGTGAGAATAGCGATCCTTTTGGTCAAATGAGTTCTTCAAATCTCTGCAGAGGTGCTTGTCTTTTCTCATGACTCCAGTTCACATAAAGAATCTAAACCCCACAGTCAGAAGGCCTCAAATTGGAAAAGCGGAGCAGTATTAATGACAGGCCTATTTGATCACTCCTGGTTCACAGGAAGGGTGTCCTTCCCACCCTGACTTGAGCCAAATGAGGGGCAAGGGAGCTTATTTTGGACATTCTTTTGGAATGTGCCCCTCATGGAAAGCTCCAACCAGTGGTTATGATGAGTGTCTATAAGGAAGAAGATGGGGCCATGTGATAGTGTTTTGTTTTTAATTGTGTTCATTTGATTGGCGGTGTGAAGAGATGACTGGGTCAACCTGGGCTTGAACTCTGGTTTGATTCCCCTTAGAGACTGCGTTCTGGAATTGACCTCAGAGAAGTATTGCCATGAAAAGTGTTGGGATATTAGGAGGCCACACATGAAAGTCACCCTTGGAAACTGAGATCTAGGCCCAGGGTGGTTTTCCAAAGAGTACTGGGAATCTCAGCCAGTATATCACATGATTTTATTCTGAAAGACTTGGCAGGGATAGTTTTGAGTCAAAACACACATGGACCTCACATTGGAGACCTCACTGCGCCTGGCTTCATGTGACCTTTTGGCCACTCTTTTGGAAGCCTTGCCTGTGAGAGTTCTCCAGAGCTTTCTTTGAAATGAACTTCCTCAACATTTAATGGTTCCTGAATGAATTGAAACCCACAGTGCCTCCAACTTCATCCTTGAAAAATGGCCAGATAAATACCATGAAATTTTTAAAATTCCCATGACCAGGTGGCACTGGAGAACCTTTGGATGTCCTGTTGCTGATCTTGAGTGTACCAGACCCTGCCTTAATTCACTGGGTTTCATGAAAATGGTGTAGAACAGAGATGCCATTGAGTTATAGCCTGCAGAGTTGTTGGCCTAGAGAAATGGTGTGCAGTTTTGTGATAATACATCTGTGTTGTGACCATGTGGTTCTGCCATTGGCTTCCAAATTCATTGTGACTGCCATGGTGCAGCCAAGAGACCTGTATATGTAAAAGCATGTTTTTATATTGAAAGATTTCAGGGCCATGTTCAGAATCAAGTTGCTATGGACATGGGGGCAAGCAAGTTAGAGCCTGCAGAGTATTGGGCCTAGAGAAGTGGTCTGCAGTTGTGTGATAATACATCTGTGTTATGGCCATGTGGATTTCTCATTGGCTTCCAAATTTTTTGTGACTAACATGGTGCAGCCAGGAGACCCGAATATGTAAAAGCATGTTTTTATATGGAGAGGATTCAGGGCCATGTTCAGAATCATGTTGCTATGGACAAGGGGGCAAAGTATGTGGGAAAGAAGCCTGGTTGTTGCATTCTCCTGCAGACCCTGACCCACAACACGTGACAGAACTCCCCCCAGCACTGTGTCCCTGTTGAACTTCTTGTATTTTGTGAAGCAAATACCAAACTCCCAGTGCAACAGCAGGAAACACCACGAAAAGTGGAGGATGACCAAATGGCTCCACAGTCCACATGGGGAGACAATTAGACCCCAGTGGCCACTGTTTACCTACAAAGAGTGAATTCAGCACTGCTGCCTCATGTTCACTGGAAAATAAGAAACCATATCCTCCAGGTCACATAGATGCAGACCCAGATTTTATTGTCTCACTACAAAGGAAGCTAAAGCTCCTGAAAATAACGTATGTTTCAAGTGCCCAACCTCAGAGGCAGTTTCTCAAGATGTCTTTCCGCCAGCAGACCTCCATGTTAGAGGAGTGTTTACCATGTCCCTTACTTTTGGAAACTCCTCTACCACCTCCAAGGTTCTGAACTCTGAGCATTTTCCACTAAAGATATGTATTCACAGATTTTCTAACTCTTCTATTCTAATTGTGACTTACTTCAGGCGAAGGTAATGTCAAGGATTTGTTCTGGATGAGAGTGGGAAGATTTTTGTGTAGCATATATTTGCATACACATTTGATTCATTATTCTATTTTCCATTTGAAATACTGATCCCTGACACTAACTCATAACCTACTGGACTCTGACTACTACTCTTAATATGATGGAGAAAAATAACCCAAACAGAATAGAAATCCAAGCAGTTCAGAGGAGGCATGGTGTATAGTTGGACTTGCCTTTTGCATAAAAAAGGGTATGTGTTATAAATCTAGTCAATTTTCTGTTGAAATAGTTATCCATGTGTTTTTAAAGTTAACAAATATGTGAATTCCTGTCTCCCTCTCTCTGTAGCCTACTCAGCACATGTATTTTTATATGCACATATAGAATCCTACCTGGTATCACACGTACATTCTTGTGAGGTGGCTGACTTGGCAGATACAAAATGTGAGAAGAGATTACTCCTCCTAAATGCTGTTGGAACTGAAAATTCAATGTATGGGTAAACTTCCTAGTTAAACAACATTATACATAAATCTATCTTCAGTAACATGAATATTTTTGAATCTGTGGATGATGTATATTTCATGGTGAATTTCAATTGGCATATATATTGCTATTTTTATAGTCTCAGTTTGTGTGAGTGTGTGTGTGTGTGTGTGTATATATATATATATATATATATATATATATATATATATACTCTCCAGATTTTTCAAAATATGAAATGTATGAGTCTTATTATACACTCCCTGAATTCATTCATGTTCATGTATGTGGATTTATAATCAACTTTTCACAAGATTATTCTCAGAAATACTCATCTACCTGAAATACATATTTGTTTCCTAGTACTGAAAACTAACTTCAGTGAATGGTGCATACAAATTCTAATATTTCTACATTAACGGACACAGTTTAACATCAATTCAAGTAGATTCCTATGGGACATGATGTGTATTTTAACGTTCATTTTTATTCAACACTGGTACATTACTATTTCTTCAATTTCTGCACATCATCGTATATATTTATCATCCACAAGTTAGCAAATATATAGGCGTTTGTTTCACTTTAAATCACTTTCTGCTTCAGAACACATGCATACCTCCAGGTTTCTGGACTGGTCTTTTCATGAGACTTCTTTCCAAACACATTATTTTCAATTTCCATAATCACTTTTGAAGCAAAACTCAAACACTCTTCATGAAAATCCATAACCCTAATATTTCATTCAGATGTATAATGGGTAGGATTAAATGTAGTATATCAATATAAGGTTTTCTGTATATTTTCAGATATCAATTCAATCCATTATTTAGAGTTGGAACCAGTAATATTATTAATTCACAGTATTGTCTATTCATGCATTATCTCTATATTCATAGACAAATGGTACACCTATTTCTACCCAAAATACTAATTCATATATCTTCAAAATATTGCTCCCATAAATGGTGGAAGAAAAACTCCTATTACCTGATCTACATATATTATTTATTATAGTAATATTCTGGACACACATAGGAATGTTCACACTTATGATTGTACCAATGTAAAGTCGGGCGAGCGTCGGAAAAGAGACCACGAAGAGACTGTCTCATGCAACAGCAAAGGGTTTATTGGGGGTCCAGCATGCTGGGGCTCAGAGCTCACTTGAATAGAGAAGAGAGCCCTAAGAACAGCTTAAGCAGAGCTTATGCAATTTACGTGGTGAGAGCAGGGAGGGAAATTTATTGATGGGTCAGGTCGAGTGAGTGGTTTGCATGCCAATGGGAGAGGGAGTACATTCAACAGTTTGGCAATTGGGGACAGCACATTCTGGGAACAAGATTAGCAAACAGTTTTCAAGATTTCATCAGTATTTTGTTAAGCATACAGAAAAACAAGAAGTTAAAAGTACATATTTTATTAACCTTTCATTCCCCACTTCTTATTCTGGTTAATTTTAATCATAAAAATGAGCATTGCGGGGTCTCACATTTTATGTCTTCTAGTGAGGTATATTGTTGTCTGATTACCATAAGTTTAACTTATCCAATTTAAGCTTGTAGAAAGGAAACTAGATGGTTGAGCAAACAGGGTCCTACAATTAGCAATGAAATGAGGATTATTAATGGACTGGCCAGGGCTGATAAAAGCGTAGTTAACCAGGGGGACTGTGTGAACAAAGACTCAAACCACCCTTTTTGTGCATCTCTCTCTTGTTGATGCTCTTCTAGGCGTCTTCTTAATTTACTCATAGATTTTTTTACAACTCCAGTATGGTCGGCATAAAATCAACTTTTTCCCTCAAAGCAGCACAAAAGCCCCCTTCTCTCACGAAGAGGAGGTCCAACCCTCGCATGTTCTGTAAAACAATTTCAGAGAGAGAGGTTAAAGATTCCTATAAAACTGTGATGGAGGTTTTTAATATCTTTAAATTTTGGTCTATTGCTGCTTCTCATCGGGTCATTTGTTGTGTCACATGGACTAGGACAGTGATTCCTGTGCCCACACCTGCAGCAGCTCCTTTTCCTAATAGGATGGCTAAAGTGAGGGATACAGGTTCCCAGAGGAACCGGGTTGTATGCCCCCGTATTTGATATTTAAATTAACCTGCCTCATGATAGAGCACTCTGGGAAACATCTGAACATTACATAATTAATCACATCTGTTGACCATTTTATGAAAACATAAACAATGTTTAAGTATATAGAATTATACTGTTGTAAGGACGGACAATTCAAGGCACCTAAGATAGCACCGAAGACAGCGAAACATACCTATTTGGTTGCAACGGATTTAGAGGGCATTGCTTCTGTTGTAATCAATTAGTCACCTGATCTCCAAATTTAGGTAGTTTCCGAATTTTGTACCCAACATGTAAGGGAAGGGGCTCAGAAGTTCACAGTCTGCATAAGTTCACAAAAAGAAGTTTTCGTTTCTATTGTTTTTTTCATCTGTTCTGGGCAAGTTAACATTTTAAGGACACCTGGAGTGGGAGAGCTTTTTTCTTCTCTTTTTTTTTTCTCACTGCCAGCTGTAACAATGGAGCTCATTTGGTAACTTATTTATCTTAGAAATGTAACCATGTCTGTGAAGCCCCAGCTCAAGGCCAGAGGCCTTGTTCACATGTTTTGTGAAAAACTAGTAAGGGGGAGTGTAGCTTAGGAGTGCTGATTTTTCCAGCCAGTGGCCAAATAGAACAGGGAAACACGAAAAGGGGAAGTTTATCTACATTGAACTCTTTTATAGGGACTCTTTGGCTGAAAGTCCTAAAGTCAGCCATGGTGAAGACTGCTGGAGAAGGTCATTTAAGACTTTTCTGTGGGCCTGGTATAGACGGGGAAGACAGGGAAGGCGGGTCTGAGAGCAGCACCTTGGGTCTGAGCATGAGGAAGGAGACATGTAAAAGAATAATGGGAAAGGGGTTTGGAATTTTCCAGGCAACAAAACTTGAGCAGTAGAACAGATAGAGCAGAGGGGAAGATGGGAGTTTGTATCCCAAAAAGCCTGTGAGGGACTTTAAATTCTTAGTAACCTGTTTTCAGTGATGACAGAGCAACTTTAAAGGCCATTTTCATTACATCTTGGATAGGGGTCTGAGGGCTCTCCTTAGCTGGTTTGAGCTTTGGGTTAGCTGGTAAGAGGACCTGGTGGGACCTGGTGCGGGCACTGACAGGAGAAGAGAGTAGTGAGTGGGTGGATGGGTACCTCAGTACCTGCTACCTCAGCAAGGGGGCAATAATCTGAGAACCGGCGGTTTGGGTTTTTGATCTAGTAATTGGAGGGAAGAAATCAGGTTGCTGAGGTGGGAGTGGCAGCAGAGAGTCTGGAGCAGAAAGCTGAGGGTGAGGATCTATTGGATAAGCATAGTTCAGGATGTGAGCGAAGGAGGGAAAATGCCTCCACTTAGGGGAATTTCCTTCCACCCTTTGAGCACTTGCCGAAGTTAAAAAGGTCACGGAGAATTTTAGGATCTAGAGACCCCTCTGGGGGCCATCGGTATTGGTTGTGTAATTGGTAATATGGCCAATGCTGTGTATTGAATTTGATGAGGAGTTTGGGTTCCACCAGGCACCCCTGTATGCTCACATTCCCATGACTTACAGAAGAAGTCGGCATTTCCCCCACACAGCCATGTCTGTTTGTGGCTTTGATAGTCCGCTGGGCAAACATAGTAATCTAGGCTAGCCAACCTGCATCTGGCTCTCGTGTCCCTACATCCATAATGTTTGTTTCTATTACCTATGATACGGAAAGGATTTATTGGAATTTTAGTTGGATCCCCTTCATCAGGGATATCCCAATAGGAAAGACCTATAGCCAGCTGACAAATGTCTGGGTGGAGAGATGGCCACCATGTCCCTAAAGGGGCTGTATGCAAGATAGACCATACTTCTTGTACAGTAGGATTTGTGATCAGCCATTACTGCTGAACAGGCTGATGAGGGTTAGGACTACTCTTGGCCAAGGGGAGAGTCTGTAGCCTTATCCACATGGCGAATACGCACTTTGAAAGTGTTACCAGTCTTTTCCAGTTTCCAGTCAGATTTTGGACAGGGCGCAGGCCAGAGATGAGAGACATGGATCCATTAAGTGATTCCGTCTACATTTACCACTGTAGGTGTTATATGTAGCACCTTATATGGTCCTTTCCAGTGGGGTTCCAGGGATGACACCTGATGTCGTCTAATGTAGACGAAGTCTCCTTCTTGGTATCGATATGGAGTCCCCTCGTCCCCAGGTTGGTCGGCAGTGGCCAGATGTTTCCACAGATATTGCTGATTTCTTTCAAGAGCTTTAAGTCTGTCAAGCAAGGGGGTGTGGAAGGGATCGTTAGGTCTTAGAGTTTGGGTTAGGTCCCTTACTGGAGGAGGGACCATAGAGAATTTCATAGGGGGTGAGGTTACACAAGGAAACAGAGGAGTATGAGTATTTCTTGCATGAAACAGTGCATAAAGCAGGAGAATAGATCGATCTTTTATGCCGATCTCTAAGCTTGATTTTGTTAATTCTCTTTAATGGTTCTATTATTTTTTTTTTTTTTACCTGTACTGAGCTCTGGGGTCTATAAGCACAATGTAATTTCCAATTAATCCCCAGGGTCCTGACTAATCCCTGACTTATCAGGGCAATTAACGCCAGTCCATTATCAGACCCTATTGCCTTAGCCAGTCCGTATCTTAGAAAAATATCTTTCAGGATCTTCTTGACCACAATTTGTGCCATTTATTTTGTTGTTGTTGTTTTTTTTTTTTGTGTGTGTGTGTGGGGGGGGGGGGAAGGCTTCAATTAATTCATCCTGAAAATGTATCTACAACGACTAGGAGATATTTAAGTACATAACTTCCTGGCTTAATTTCAGTAATGTCCACTTCCAAGAATTGTCCTGGTCTGGTTTCTTGTAGGTGCTTTCCTGCAGGAAAGTTGGAAGGGTAAGCATTAACCAATTGACAGACCCGGCAGGCTTTTGTTACCAGTTCAGTTATTTCTTTCGCTCTGAGTCGGTTAGTGGAAAACTCTGTTCTTGATCCTTCAGGAATGCCTGCAGTTTCTTTGAACCAAGGTGAGTGAGTTGATGTACATTTTTAACTTAGTTTAGGGCTTTCTGAAAATGCAAGCTGGGCTCAGTGAAGTTGAGGGTTTCAGTGTCAGTGTCCTTAGATGTTATCAAAAGCTTGCTGGTGCTCAGGGGTCCATTATAATTGGGCATCTCTCTTTAACAGCGGGTATAAAGGAGCAGATAAGGACGCAAACCCAGGTATCCATAAGCTGCATAAGCCAGCAGTCCCAAGAAACTCTCTGAGTTGTCTGCTGTTAGATGGGGGTGGTATCTGCTCAATGGATTGTTTTCTGGTCTCAGTGAGCCATCGCTTACTGCCCCTAAGGGAATAGTCCAGGAAGATTACTTCTTGCTGGCAAATTTGGGCTTTTTTGGCAGAAGCACTATACCAGAGTTGAGCAAGCTCGTATAATAATAATTGGGTTCCAGACTCACAGTTTTTCTTGGTGTTGGCTGCCAGTTGCAGGTCATCGACATATTGAAGCAGGGTGACGTCAGGGTGCATAGTTCTGAAGTTGTTGGGGTCTCTGTGGAGGGCTTCATCAAAGAGAGTGGGGGAGTTTTTGAACCCCTGTGGGAGTCTAGTCCATGTTAGTTGACCAGACGTCCCGGTTTCTGGGTCTACCCACTCGAAATCAAATAGCAACTGACTATCTTTATGCAGAGGCAAGCAAAAGAAAGCATCTTTTAAGTCCAGAACAGTATACCATTTCCGCTCATGGTTCAGAGTGCTAAGCAGATTGTACAGATTATGTACTGTGGGGTGAATGTCCTGCACTCTGTTGTAGATCTCTCTTTGGTCTTGAACGGTGCGATAGTCCCCGGTTCCTGGATTTTTATACTGGTAACAGGGCAGTGTTCCAGTTCAAATGACAGGGCCTTAGGACCCTTAAGGCCAGATATTTCTGAATATGGGGCCTTATCCCATCTTTAGCTTTTTTGCTCAGAGGATATTTTTTGACATTGATGGGGGGGCTGAAGTTTTTAACTCCACTGTTATTGGAGGATGTTTCACGGCTACGTGTAACCCAGCAATTTTTTCCTAGGCATCTGCGTAATCTGTTATCCATTTCCGGGGTAGCTTGCCTGTTTGATCAGTCTTGGGGGGTTTGACAAGTTGATGTTCATCTTCTACTGACATAGTAAAAGCCGTGACTATAGGAGTTTTTACTGAAAAATTTAGAAATTTCACTTGGGGGCCTTCAGGGTTAAAAGTTATTCTGGCCTGGAGCTTTTTGAGCAGATGTGTGCCCATCAATGGGGTCGGGCATTCTGGGATTACTAGGAACGAGTGATGGATTTTTTCTTTCCCCAGGTCCATGGTCCCCTTAGTTGTCTAAGCCCCATATCTACTCCCATTAGCCCCTTGAACTAGAGTCCTTTTTGTTTGATAGATGGCCCAATGGGGCCTTAAGGGCTGAGTATACTTACCCTGTATCCACTTCAAAGTTTAACCCCCCCAGCGAGTACTTTGTGTTCTTTTGGCCGGGCCAGCTACCTCCAAGGAAGGAGGGGCTGTGTGTGCCGTGGGGTAGTCACCTGGAGGGCGCTGGGCTGGCCTATATTCCTCCAATGGTGGAGAGTCTGAGTCAGCAGCAGGGGAATCACTTAGAGGGTGTTTGGGGTTGGAGGACAAGGGCAGGGCATAAGGAGGGGGAAGAGAGTCCAGTAGAGTCTTGAGACTCAGGGACAACAGAGGGTGGAGGAGGGGGAGCAGAGGGTTTGAGAGATAGAAAAGTGGGAGAACCAGTAGGAGCGGGGACAGGGACAAGGAAAGGCTTCAACAATGGAAGAGGAGATTTGCAGAGGTCCTGAAAACTAAAGATATATTGCTGTTGATCTGGATGGCTATGTGGCCCCGGCTGAAAGACAATATCTCTGAGTTTTTGAATTAGTGTGAAGTAGAAAGATCCTTCTGGGGGCCATCCGACTCCAAAGGTGGGTCATTCTGAGACACATAGAGTCTTCCAGATCTGACGTTTTACTGAAAAAAAGAAGATTCTGAGCCTTTAAGCAGACTTTGGTCCAGTGATCAAGGTTCAGGGACAGAGGCATTGAAGTGTTCTGTCCCATATGAAAGATACACAAATAGTGAAAGCAATGACACACGACACAGACAAGACAAGACAATAAAGACAGGCAATGGACGTCCAATACTGAGAACAGGACTGAGTAGCCAGGAAAACCTGATGGGCTGACAATACCGAATCCAAAACAAAATATCACTGAGTTTAGGAGACTATTGTTACTCGGTTTCCCGGGTTCTCTGAGGCGTCCCCCAGAGACGTGGCCTGTGGCTCTGTGACACTTCTGTCAGCCACCGTCAGAGAGAGCTCATGCTCATCACCAATAGCCATTTTGCCCATCCCTAACCTGAAACCTGAAACAAGAAAGTGGCGCCTTACTTAACCTGAGATGAGCCTATTGGGGGTCTTTCGTCCAACGCTGCTGGAACTCGCTGGGGCCCTCAGATGTAATGGTCAGGCGACCATTGGAGGAAGAGACCACCAAGACACTGTCTCATGCAACAGCAAAGCACCCAAAATTCTGGGGCTCAGACCTCACTTGAATAGAGCAGAGAGCACTGAGAACAGCTTAAGCAGAGCTTATATACTTTTCTTGAAGAGGGCAGGGAGGGAAGTTTATTGATGGGTCAGGGCAAGTGGGCGGTTTGCATGTAAACGGGTGAGGGTGTACATTCTGCAGTTTGGCAGTTGGGGACAGCACATTCTGGGAACAAGATTAGCAAAAAGTTTTCAAGATTTCAAGAGTGTTTTCTTAAGCATACAGAAAAACAGGAAGAGACAAGTACCTATTTTATTTATTTTCAACAAAGCCTAAATGGAAAGTGAGCATGAATTACTAAAAACATTCATGTCCAGGTTGCCTAATGCTCTCAAATGTCAATTCTATTGGTGACTACATATTTCTTTCTTCCTAAGGTTATATATTCAACCTCAACCCTGTTGAAAATGCCTAATCCTATGACTCACTTAATAATTTGCCTGATTTCCTAAGGTCTCTATTGATACCTCCTTTCCTACATATTTTCCCAAATTCATTATTGTGACTGACACTTAACATGGGCTGACATTAATATTCACTCTCTAACCGAAACCCTATTGGTAAAGAACTTTTTTCCAAATCTTATTCTCACCCTTCTTTCTAAACCTACTGACTATCTTCCTAATTCCACCGACTATCCCTTTTTGACTGGAGGTTCTCTTCGACATTCAATCATCCAAGGTACAACGTCCTATGCCATTGTGTATGGATTTATCTGAGACATTTGTGCAGAAAGTATAACATTGCTAAGTATCCCAATGAAGGTCTCAATGCCCTTCTGGGATGCAAATCTTACCTAGATTTCTGTTTCCATAATTTTAACTCACGTCTATATTCTTATAAATATCACAGATTCCCAATACCATTATTCATCCTGCAGAATGATTCCTAACCCAAATCGAAACTGTTATTAACCGTAACCACACAGTGATCTCTCAATCTAACTTTAGAGAAGAGCAGGGACAGAGTTGGCCTTAAAATATAGGGATGTAGGGGATCTTCCACTTGCTGAGAACCTCAAAGGTCCATGCAGAAATGATCCCTGAAGAAGATGTAGGCAGCTATGAAGGACCTGAGAGAGCAAAAGTCATCTTCCATTGCCAAAAAACCTGGTCAGGATGAAGGGATGTGACTGAATCAGCCTCTCTCTTAATGTACAGGAGACGGACCAAACCAGGCCTTTGTGGAGCGCTGTTTCTTGGTGCCTTTGATTTATATATCATTCTAACTTGTGAAAATGTCACAGGAAGTAGGGGCAGCCTCCATCTCATGGAACCATTGGAAGCAACTGTTAGGACAATGTGTTTGCCAAGTCAGTGACCTCATTAAATTCCTGAAGGAAGTAACCTACCTCACTTCCTTGGTGATGGAACACTTTAAACTTGGGATCCAGGAAGCCAGGCACTGAGAGCCAATCCAAGTCCCAGTCCCAGTGGGCTCACTTGTTTGGTGTTACTAAGGACAGAATCCGTCTTTCTTGGTACCTACTGATGTGAGGATGGCCACATGCCAGGGACCTTTCCTGAGAAAGTAGGTAGTGGCTCTCCACATGCTCCTGACAACGCCACAGAGTTGGCCAAGGAGACCAGATCTGAGAATGGATAGGCCATATCAGGGGAACATAGTATGACCCACCAGTCAAAGGACACTCTGGATAGTTACAAACCTACTTGGGGGAAGGAGGTGCCTTTGTGGGTGTGGGTGTGAGTGTGTGGTTTTGTCTCATGTTCTGAGAATAGGTAGGAAAGGTGGTTTGTTTGGATTGGAATGGACTTTTTCTAGTAAATTGTTTGACAAGGCGAGTGTTTCTATGTCTGTTTCTCCCACTGTGTCCGTGGTTGTAGACATTAGAAAAGAAAATGCATCAATGGATGTTTCCTGTCTTGTAGAAAGCTTCCCAGCATTCATCCTGCCCAATTAACGCATGGACTGTGACTTGCCTTATGGATGGGCAACACCTACTATCTTACTACGTTTCTGTTTTCTTCCTGAATTCTGGCCACTCTCAAGAATTGGCTCATGGTTTTGTGTCCAAGATATGTACCACCTCCAAGCACTGTGACATGGCCATGTACATGATAACTGAAGGGAATGGGAGGATCTCAGAAAACTCAGATATCAATGTGACCAGTAAAGTCTCAGTGGAGAATCCTTGCTTTGGGCCATTTGCTTACCTATTGCTTCATTGCCCTGAATGTCAGGAAGGTCTTTGCCTCAGGCCACCCCTTTGTGAAGCCTTAAGAAAACAGTTTTCAAATGGAAATGAATGGGCATCACCTGTGGCTCTTTGCTTAATTGCTTCCAAAAGGGATGTGTCTGAATCAGCCTCGTGAACCTGTGTGAGGCTGCTGCTTAGATTCTTAACACCTGATGGATCTAAGGTAAGATTCCATGTGTGCTACAAATACAAAATGGTCAAAATAGCAGTCATTGTGTATGAAGTCTCTCGCCATCTTCTGTAAGGTTCCTGACCTCCATCCTGGCCTGCAAAGGCTAGACCATAGATGCTTGGGTTTTTTCATGACTCCCATTCATATAAAGAATTTATACCTGGCAGTCAGTAGGCCTCAAATTGGAGAAGTGGAGCAGTAATAAGGTCAGGCCTATTTGATCACTCCTGGTTCACAGGAAAGGTGTTTAGGCCACACTGACCTTAGGCAACATAGGGGCGAGGGAGCATATTTTGGACAGGGTCTTGGACTTCACCCCTTTTGGAAACGTCCAGCCAGAGGATTTGATGAGTGTCTACATGGAAGAAGACGAGGGCTATGTGAAAGTGTTTTGGTTTTAATTGTGGTCATTTGTGTGGCAGTTGGAAGACATAACTGTGTCCACCATGGCTTGAACTTTGGTGTGATTCCCCTTAGAGACTGCGTTCTGGACCTGACCTCAGAGAAGAATTGCCATGAATTGTGTTGGGATTTCAGGAGGCCACGCATGAGAGTCCCCATTGGAAACTGAGATATAGGCCCAGGTGGCTCTCCACAGAACACTGGGAATCTCAGCTACGATATCACATGATTTTATTCTGAAAGACTTGGCAACCATAGTTGAGATTCAAAACACACATGGACCTAGCATTGTAGACCTCAATGGGCCTGGCTTCATGTGACCTTTTGGCCACTCCATGGGAAGCCTTGCCTGTGAGAGTCCTCCAGAGCTTTCATTGAAATGAAATTCCTCACCATTTAATGGTTCCTGAAAGAATTGAAACTCACAGTGCATCCAACTTCATCCTTGAAAAATGGCTAGATAAATACCATGAAATTTTTGAAATTCTTATGACCAAGTGGCACTGAAGAACATTTGGATGTCCAGTTGCTGATCATGAGTGTACCAGAGAGTGCCTTGATTGACTGGGTTTCATGAAAATGGTGTAGAAGAAAGAATCCTGTATGTTGGCGCCTGCTGAGTAGTGACCCAGAGCTGTGGTGTGCAGTTGTGTCATAAAATATCTCTGGTGGGGCCATTTGGATCTGCCATTGACTTCCAAATGTCTTGTGGCAGACATGGTGCAGCCAGTAATCCCTATATGTCTGATCTCTTCATATAAAGGCATCTTGTTATATTTAGAGGTTTCAGGGCCATGTTCAGAATCAGGTTGCAATGGTTGAGGGGGCAAGCTATGTGGGATATAAGCCTCATTGGTGGATTCTCCTGGAGACCCTGACCCACCACACGTGTGAGAAATCCCTCCAGCACTGAGTCCCTGTTGATCTCCTTGTATTTCATGAAGCAAATACTAAACCCCCAGTGCAGCAGCAAGAAACACCATGAAATGTGGAAGATGCGCAAATGGCTTCACATACCACATGGGGAGACACTTAGCCTTCAGTGACAACAGTTTCCCTACAAAGAGAGAATTCTGCACTCCTGCCTCATGTTCATTGGAAAATAAGAAACCATGTCCTCCAGGTCACATAGATGCAGACCCAGCTCTGATGGTCTCACTACAAAGAAGCTAAAGCTCCTGACAACAACATATATTTCAAGTGCCCAAGGTCAGGGAGAGTTTCTCAATAAGTTTTAGGCCGGCAGAGCTCCATGTTTGTGGAGTGTTTACCTGTTTGACCAGGACAGGAGAAAAGACCACTGACTCCAATTAAAATCAAATTAAAGCAAGCTTATTATTTTTCCACTGGCTGAGCTGCCTATCCCTCTCAAAATGGCAGAAACAAGACAGCAACCCCACCTTTCCTACAGCCCAGCTTTATAGTCCAGTAAGTTACACAAAAGGGGGGTTACAGATAACAGAACTCGGAGAAGCATCACGCTATTGCTAGTTTACAATTTTTTTTTTTGCTGGCCCCATCATCAGAATTTATGAGGACCATTAGAGACTCACGAGAGTCGTTGTCTGGCCAGAGAAGGCCAATATTTATGAGGTGTCACTAAATTTTCAGAGAGGGCTGCTATCTGGTCAGAGAGCCAGGCATGGGTGAGTTCAAGGCACGGACAGGCATTCCAAGCAGATTCAGAATTTGCAGTAATTTATAGGAAAGCAAAATTATCTTTTCATGACTTTGTGGCAAGATGGCTCCCAATTTTAATAAATGATCAGGTTGGGTTTATCATTCCCCCCCCATTTTTTTTTTTGCTTTTTAATATTTTTTAAATTAATTTTTATTGTAGGTTGTTCAAAACATTACATAGTTCTTGATATATCATATTTCACACTTTGATTCAAGTGGGATATGAGCTCCCATTTTTACCCCATATACAGATTGCAAAATCACATCAGTTGCAGAACCATTGATTTACATATTGCCATTATGGTGTCTGTTGTATTCTGCTGCCTTTCCTATCCTCTACTATCCCCCCTCCTCCCTCCCCTCCCCTCTTCTCTCTCTACCCCCTCTACTGTAGTTCATTTCTCCCCCTTAAATTTTTCTCCTTTCCCCTCACTTCCTCTTTTATGTAATTTTGTATACCCCTGAGGGTCTCCTTCCATTTACATGCAATTTCCCTTCTCTCTCCCTTTCCCTTTCACCTCTCATCCCTGTTTAATGTTAATCTTCTTCTCATGCTCTTCGTCCCTACTCTGTTCTTAGTTACTCTCCTTATATCAAAGAAGACATTTGGCATTTGTTTTTAAGGGATTGGCTAACTTCACTTAGCATAATCTGCTCTAATGCCATCCATTTCCCTCCAAATTCTATGATTTTGTCATTTCTTAATGCAGAGTAATACTCCATTGTGTATAAATGCCACATTTTTTTTATCCATTCGTCTATTGAAGGGCATCTAGGTTGGTTCCACAGTCTTGTTATTGTGAATTGTGCTGCTATGAACATGGATGTAGCAGTGTCCCTATTGTGTGCTCTTTTTAGGTCTTTAGGGAATAGACCGAGTAGGGGAATAGCTGGATCAAATGGTGGTTCCATTCCGAGCTTTCCAAGAAATCTCCATACTGCTTTCCAAATTGGCCGCACCAATTTTCAGTCCCACCAGCAATGTACAAGAGTACCCTTTTCCCCACATCCTCGCCAGCACTTGTTGCTGTTTGACTTCCTAATGGCTGCCAATCTTACTGGAGTGAGATTTGCAACAAAATGAAACTGAATCCCTTACTCTCGCCATGCACAAAAGTTAACTCAAAGTGGATCAAGGAACTTGATATCAAATCAGAGACATGGCATTTGATAGAAGAAAAAGTTGGCTATGATCTACATACTGTGGGGTCGGGCTCCAAATTCCTCAATAGGACACCCATAGCACAACAGTTAATAACTAGAATCAACAAAAGGGACTTACTCAAACTAAAAAGTTTTTTCTCAGCAAAAGAAACAATAAGAGAGGTAAATAGGGAGCCTACGTCCTGGGAACAAATCTTTACTCCTCACACTTCAGACAGAGCGCTAATATTCAGAATATACAAAGAACTAAAAAAATTAGACAATGAGATAACGAATAACCCAATCAACAAATGGGCCAAGGACCTGAACAGAAATTTCTCAGAGGAGGACATACAATCAATCAACAAGTATATGAAAAAATGCTCACCATCTCTAGCAGTCAGAGAAATGCAAATCATTCCCCCTCTTTTAATGTGTCCCTTCCAAATTTTTGATAGGGTAGGGAAAGAGCAATGAGGGAATTTTAATCCCTCAGGTAACAGTCTCCAAATTTTTAGAACTCACCCAAAATTGGATTCCTGGTTTTACCTGACTTAATTAATTACTTATATTGATATTCTATTTATTTTTGGCTCCATAGTTGTAAGACGAGAGGCGTCACTCATTTTGGCTTCTTCTGAGCTGAGAGAGAGTGACGTGAGTGGGCACAGTATAAGGGACATGAGTTGCTTTTTAGAAGTCAGTTGAGGAACATGAGTTGCCTTTTAGAAATCAGTTCGTTTTGAAGTCTGGTTGGGGAAGAACAGGTTGTAAATTCATCTGGGGATGGGTTCTTCTGTGTGAGAAACAAGAACCATGAGTACTGAAAAAATGTTGCATCAGCTGGAACATGTCACTGTATAGAAGTTCCCTCAGCAGGCTTTAATATTCCCAGTTATCAGGACTGTCAACTTAATATTTAACATTTAGTGTTACAGTTATCCCTCTCCATAAGATACAGTTTAATGATTTAATATCATCTGATCTTGCAAAATCATTTTACTAGTATGACCTCTGTGTGTAATAGAGAAACCTTTAATTCTGTTACTCAGGGCTGGATAATCGTACTAGCAAACACCAACCCTACCTGTAGGTTAGGAATATCTGTAGGCCTTAAACTAAAAATTTCTGCCTCTGGCAGCTCCTCTTGATAGTCTCTTTTTATAGTTATCAGGCATTCCTTTCTGGGAATCCTTCTTTGTAGCCTCCAGTCTTACTTATTTTGGGAGGCTAACATAATGTGTATAAAAAATTATTATTATTATTATTAATATTATTATTTAAAATGCCCAGGAATGGCTGTATTTTGGTTTTAACTGTCTTTCCTAAGTGTTTATCATGAAACAGTCAAACTGACTTTTGTTTCTATCTATTGTTAACAGTCAGCTGAGCTTTTATGGGAGTCATTCCTGGGGAAACTTGAGAGCAGCTTCTCAGTTCTGCTAGTGCCATTTGCGCTAGGTGGGTCCAGGTCTTGCTTGACCATGTGGCTACCCTTGGAAGCATCAGGGATGTCTCCCTTCTCTGATGACTCTCCTCTTCTTAGCAAATGCACTGATTGGCTTTCTGTTCTCCACGGGTCTCATTAATCTCCCTAATTGGGAAGATATGAGGCCCAGAGTTGCAAAGGTCTTTGAGAAGTCCCTTGTTCCCTGGATTCAGACTGACTCAGAGGGCAAGAGCCAAATATTGGTTTTCTTGTCCCTTTTCATGTAACTTTAATATAAATCCTAATCTTAATCATCCAGCAAATAAATTTTAACAGCCTTATATTAAGAGTACTGGGCTTTAATGTCTATAACTTTATAATTATTTATCTTTTTTATTAACTGGGATCTGTATTATTCTGTCTGTCTTGTAGGTGATGACTTATTATCTTAAATTAACCCATGTTGTGTTCTTAAAGCAACACTTCTGTAAAACACTAACAAGGAATCTTTAGATCACTTATAAGGAAATTACAAAATAAAATTTTTTAACAAGAGTAAAAATACTTAGTTCGTGTAATAGCTACCCTGAAGTTTTAAGCTGAGTTATACATTATATCCCCTGTTTGAGATCCTAGAAATCTTGACGGAAAAAAAAAACAACTTTTGAACATAACTTTAAATGAAATAATATCTGACCTACTGCTTTCGTAGTCATTCTCACATATAGTAAGATGGGACACAGAGCCTTATCTCAGGTAAGGCAGGGCTCTTTATAAAACTTAAGTGTTTTACTTCTAAAGATGATCTTTGTTTTTTTAAATATCATTTAACAAAGATTACATATATTATTTGAGGTCACATGAACATTAGTTAACACCATATGATATCACATTTAAAACATGAATTTAAGAAAGGCTGAAAGTTTTTAACCTTTATATAGATTAGACTCTCATTAACATAAAAATACATTTAAATTGTTCCCCAATGTAAAAAGTAACATACAACTTTACATATCTTATTGATAAGAAGTAAATGAATGCCCAATATATTTTTTTACCATACAACTTCAGAACACCAGCTTGAAATAATGCTCTTTTAAAGTTTCTACCTTACAGATTCGTATACCTGAAAGATATGAGCACATTAATAGCATCACAATTACATTGAAGTTTCTACATTAACCAAGTTTAGCTTTTAAATAAATGGCAGTACAGTGCTCTAAAATAACAGTTCTTATTTAATCAGTTGTTTAATTTTTATGGTTGCTTGCTCTAGAAAAAATAAAACTTAATAAACACAATGTTATGGGTAAACTTATGTTTTAAGAAATTTTTGTCTCTTTAACACAAGACTGATTATTACAATCTTATACAGACATTAGTACAAACTTATACAGACCTTAGTAAATCAATCAGATATCTAACAAAAGTACTCATGAATGAGTAATCCCATATCAAATTTACTTTACTTATTTATCAATATATAAGACAAATATATTGAACAGTGTAAACCATTTTTTTGTTGAAGGAAAAGTCTTAGAACCAAGGCATATTAGAACATTTGTAGACATTAATATTTTATTAGATTTTTGAACACCTAGAAAAACTTGTAAGCTTAAATTTAAAGACATTTATTTTTATCTCTTTATCCAATTTAAATTCAACTATTTAAATCACTTGAATTAAAGATCTTTGGATCCACTTTTTAAAATTTGTTTTTATGAGCGTTTTTGTTTTAATGAGTGCTCTTTATAAATGTTAATTTGTGTATCATATATATGATATACGGACAAATGAATATATAGACATACAACACATACCAAAATTGTGCACACATAATAATAGTAAAGGCCTTGTAGCTTTTCCAGGTGAAATATCCATTGCAATGTTTCAAAAACTACACAGTTAGTCAAAGATAGAACTGGTCAGAAAAACATCATCCTAGGTCTTTAGGATCAAAATCATGAGCTCAAAAAAAAAAATAAAGAATCTAAGGAAAAAATAAGAGTCCTAGAAAAATTGACTGGCCATTAATTAGTAAATACCATACAATTTAATTTTTTTAGGCCTCAGATCACTCTCCTACTGAGCTTGCAGGCCTCTTTCATTTGCCATTCAACATAAGTCCTGGCTGAGGTCTGGAAGGAGCAGGAAAAAGCTGCTATTCTGAGCAGACACCTCAGGCCTAAGGCATTTCAACCATAATTTTCAGGTTCAGATGTTGAAAATTATAATACAATTTTAAGACAAAATTCACAAAATTTTATGATACAAGTTTAAGACACAGTTTACAAAATTTTACATCTTTATATCTTGTTTTGTCAACAGATACCATACTATGATTTACTATCCTTGTCCAAATTAATGCACTGGTAGACACAGTGACATTTTCCCAGGCTACCCAATTAAAAATTGGTGAAAAAAAAGCCTGAATGATTGGGAAGTTACTTGCCAACTTGGAAGTAGAGTTCTCTAGTTTTCCATCCTAAGTATTTAAGTTCTCTGGCATGAATTATCTGAAATCATAAACTAAACAATTTCCTAAACCCGACTTTTAACTGCAAGATTGTGCAATGCTTCAAAAACCCATTCAGATGCCAGATTGTTACAATAAAACATCATCATTTAGATACACATTCAGCTAAGATCATTCCCAAGAAATGATTTATAATATCAACACATTATTGCACATGTCTTAAAGGGCCAGAAACAAAGACACAAGACAGACTGAAAGGAGCTCCAGACTATGGCTTACAGACAGAAGCCTTTAAACCAGAGCAGATAAGAGAAAAATCTCCTACACCAGTGGCACCATAGATTTTCCCACAAGGGAACCAGATGTTTTCACAGAGGGACAACCTGAAATGTAAAATCAAGGGTCTCCATGGTGACTTTACTGTATTTAGTGTCCCCTTTTTCTTTTTCTCTTTTTTAAGAAAACAGAGATGGCAAAATCCTTACAGTGCAGGGAAGGAAGTAGGTAATTCTCTGAAGCAACAGGGCTTGGGCAGCTGCTGGAAGTCCCTCAGTCCCTCCTTTCACTTACAGGATTAGCTCCTCTTGTTCGGTTCCACCCCAAGCACGCTCCGTCTCCTAACATTTCAGTAGTCAGCTCTCAAAGAGTTCCGGGGTGTGGGGGGTACCAAAAATTGTAACTTAAAGTTTGGTTCCTGATTTTGAAGCCAATTAATACCAATTTAATAATGAGGACAGGGTTTGAGAAAAAGAAAAAGGGAGATTTACTGCTTTGCTAACAAAGGAGAAAAACAGGGGTCTCTGCCCAATGGTTGTGATTCTATCGATCTGAAGGGACAAGGGGTTTTAAGGAGTTTCACGTGTTAACCTGGGAGATACTCAGTTCTTAGGTCCCCAGCAGGCATTGCCCTCTGCAGTGGGTGTGCTCCAGGCAGCCAGCTAGGGGTTTCTCTCATCCTGCTTAACAAAGGGTATTAAAGTTCATCACAGTTCTTTAAAACACAGTCCAAATGGGTGTCAGTTTACTTGCTTTATTACCCATTTTCAGTTAAGTTTTACCACAGAAATCACACAACAAAACACACTAAAACAAACCAAAAAAAAAAAAAACATATGAAACACAGAACAAAACACACAAAAAAACAGAAAACCAGCGCAGAAACAGAAAAACAGAGGAACTATGCAACGTCTTGCTAAAGCTCTGGGATAGGAGCTCCTGCGTGCCCATTGGCACCTCTCTATGCTTTCAGAGGAATTCCCTACAGAACATAACAGAGGACAGAATGATTCTCGTTACTGTACCAGACAGGAGTATATGTGTGTCTCCCCAGGACACCACTCTGTCATCAGAAGAGATCTCCCTTAACCGGATATCAGATGTTATATAGGCGCCAGTTACCTATGGAGGCCTCCTCCACCATGTGCTTGCTAATAGTTTTAGGGCGGTGGTTCACTGCAGTGCTCCCTGGACCAAAATCTCACACCAAGGCCTTGGAAATTGCCTCTTCATGCCGGAGCCCTGGAGGGAAGGCCAGCTTCAGAATTTCCAGTAGTCTGGTCTTGTGATCTATTGGGGCAGGGTCATCTCGATGGGAAACTACAAAATATTACACCAGGATGCAAGAAAAGACCACTGACTCCAATTAAAATCAAATTAAGGCAAGCTTACTATTTCAAAGTGGATCCAAAGATCTTTAATTCACGTGATTTAAATGGTTCGATTTAAATTGGATAAACAGATAAATATAAATGTCTTTAAATTTAAACTTACAAATTTTTCTAGGTGTTTAAAAATCTAATAAAATATTAATGTCTACAAAAGGTCTAATATACCTTTGTTCTAGGACTTTTTCTTCAACAACAACAAAAAAAATGGTTTAAACAGTCTCCTACTCTAAGCCATTTTCTACCATCAATGGACCCTTCAGGGGGAAACCATGGACACAATTCTCCTATGTATGAAAATAATAATTTTAAGTCCTTTTTCTTAACATGTGCCCCCTATGTCTTGAGGGCCTCCTTGAGGCCTGACAAAAACAAATCATGTGACGAAACTGCTTGTCCCATGGTGGGTCACTCACCATGTGTCATCCCCACTCTCCTCCTGGATCTGTCTTTCGGTGGTGTCTGCTGAGGCAATCGCAAGCTCCGCTTTTTTAAGTCTTCCCTGAGGACAGGTTTCCCCCTCAGTCAAAGGCTCGAGCCCCTATTGATCCTCAGGCAGAGGATCAAAAGGCATCTGTCATGATGGCCTTCATTGGGCAAGCTGCCCTGGATATTAAAAGAAAGTTACAACTCTTAGAGGGATCACAAGATATGACTTTGGGAGATTTAGTCAGAGAAGCCGAGAAAGTATACTATATGAGAGAAACAAATAGAAAGAAAGGGAGCAAAGGGAAGATGAGAGATGCAAAAGACAGACTAAGGCATTGACTAAGGTCCTGGTCACAACAATAAATAGGCCAGAAATTAACAAACAGGAAGACAGGAACGGAAACCTGGGCGCACGCCAGAGGCCACAATGGAGTTTAACTCAGCATTAAAAAATGACAAAATCATAGAATTTGCAGGGAAATGAATGGCATTAGAGCAGATTATGCTAAGTGAAGGAAGCCAATCCCTAAAAATCAAATGCCAAATGTCTTCTTTGATATAAGGAGAGTAACTAAGAACAGAGTAGGGATAAAGAGCATGAGAAGAAGATTAACATTAAACTGGGATGAGAGGTAGGAGGGAAAGGGAGAGAGAAGGGAAATTACATGGAAATGGAAGAAAACCCTCAGGGTTATACAAAATTACGGACAAGAGGAAGTGAGGGGAAAGGGAAAAATACAAGGGGGAAAAATAAATTACAGTATAGGGGGTAGAGAGAGAAGATGGGAGGGGAGGGGAGGGGAGGGGGGATAGTAGAGGATAGGAAAGGCAGCAAAATACAACAGACACTAGTATGGCAATATGTAAATCAATGGATGCGTAACTGATATGATTTTGCAAACTATATACTGGATAAAAATGGGAGTTCATAACTCACTTGAATCAAAGTGTGAAATATGATATATCAAGAACTATATAATGTTTTGAACAACAAACAACAAAAGTTAAAAAAACACATGGAGAACTATTTCAACAAAAAATTGACTAGATTTATAACTCCAATTCTACATAATGCAAAAGGCAAGTCCAATTATACACCATGCCTCCTCTGAAATGCTTGTATGTCTATTCATTTTGGGTTATTTTTCTCCATTATATTAGGATTAGGAGTCAGAATATAGAGTCTAGTAGGGTATGGGTTAGTGGGAGTGATTCAGTATTTCGAATGAAAATTAGGAAAATCAATCCAATGTTTATGCAAATATGTGCTAAAATAATCATTCCACTCTCATCAAGAACAGTGCCTTGACATTACCTTCGCCCCAAGTTAGACACAATTAGAGGAGAAGAGTTAGAAAATCTATAAATACTTATCTGGAATGGAATATGCTCAGGAGTTCACAACTTTGGGGGTGGTAGAAGAGTTTCCAAAAGTAAGGGACAGGGTAAACACTTCACAAACATGGTGCTCTGCTGACCGGAAGACTTATGAGAAACTGCCTCTGAGTTTGGGCACTGGATATATATGTTGTAGTCAGGAGCTTTAGCTTCCTTTGCAGTGAGACCATCAAAGCTGGGTCTGCATCTATGTAACCTGGAGCACATGTTTTCTTATTCTTTAATGAACATGAGGCAGTAGTGCAGAATTCTCTCTTTGTATGTAAACTGTGGCCAATGGGGGCTAAGTGTCTTCCTGTGTGGACTCTGAAGCCATGTGGTCATCCTCCATTTTTCATGGTCTTTCTAGCTGCTGCAATGGAAGTTTGGTGTTTGCTTCACGAAATACAAGTAGTTCAACTGGGACACAGTGCTGGAGGGAGTTCTGTCATGTGTGGTGGGTCAGGGTCTGCCAGGAGAATGCACCAACCAGTCTTATATTCAACATAGACTTCCCCCTTGTCCCTAGCAACTTGATTCTGAACATTGCCCTGAAACCTCTCCATATAACAAGATGCCTTTACATGCAAGGGTCTGCTGGCTGCACCATGTCAGTCAAAAGCCATTTGGAAGCCAATGGCCAATCCACATGACACCAACACAGATGTTTAATCACACACCTGCCCACCACTGTTCTAGGCCCACTACTCAGCAAATTCCAACTTACTGGCATCTCTGTTCTACACCATTTTCATGAAACCCAGTGATTCAAGGCACTGTCTGGTACACTCATGATCAGCAACAGGACATCCAAAGGTTCTCCAGTGCCACCTGGTCATGGGAATTTCAAAAATTTCATGGTATTTATCTAGCCATTTTTCAAGTATCAAGTTGGATGCACTGGTTTTTCAATTCATTCAGGAACCATTAAATGGTGAGGATGAAAGCTCTGGAGAACTCTAAAAGGCAACGCTTCCCAACGAATGGCCAAAATGTCACATGAAGCCTGACCCATTGATGTCTACTCAATGTGAGTTCAATATGTGTTTTGACTATTTACTATGGTTGCCAAGTCTTTCAGAATAAAATCGTCTTATATCCTGGTGGAGATTCCCAGTGCACTGTGGAAAGACACCCTGAGACTAGATCTCAGTTTCCAAGGGCGACTCTCATGTGTGGCCTCCTAAAATCCCACCAAAATTAATGGCAATACTTCCCTGAAGTCAGTTCCAGAACTCAGTCTCTAAGGGGAATCACACCAGAGTTCAGGTCCAGGTGTACCCAGTCATCTCTTCCAACCAGCACACAAATGACCACAATTAAAACCAAAACACTGCCACATGGCCCTCATCATCTTCCATATAGACACTCATCGTAACCTCTGAATGGAATTTTCCATGAGGGGCGAAGCCCAAGACAGTTTCCAAAATAAACTCCCTTGCCCCTCATTTGCCTAAAGTCAGGGTGACCTAGACACCCTTCCTGTGAACCAGGAGTGATCAAATAGGCCTGCCGTTAATACTGTTCTGATTCTCCAATTTAATCCTACTGATTGTCGGGTATAAATCCTTTATGTGAGTTGGAGGCAATAGAACACCCAAGCACACATGGGATCTTTCTTAAGATCTATCACCTTCTGAGAATCAAAGCCCCTACCTCACACAGGGCCAAGAGGCTGATTCAGACACATCTCTTTCCAAAGCAATTAAGCAAAGATCCACAGGTGATGCCCATTCATTTCCATTTGAAAAATGTTTTCTTCAGGCTTCAGAAAGGGGTGGCCTGAGGCAAATACCTTCCTGACATTCAGGGCAACATAACCATAGGTAAGCAAATGGGCCAAAGCAAGGTTTTTAAACTGAGACTTTACTGGTTACACTGATATCTGAGTTTTCTGAGATGTTCCCATTCCCTTCAGCTATCCATTACATGGCCATGTAACAGATTTTGGAGGTGGTACATATCTTGGCCACAAAACCATGAGCCTATTCTGGAGAGAGGCCAGAAATCAAGATGTGTAGAGGACCTTAGGAAGATAGTAGGTGTTGCCCATCCATAAGGCAAGCCACAGTCCATTTATAAAGTGGGCAGGAGGAATGCTGGGAAGCTTCCAACTAGACAGGAAACCTCCATTGATGCATTCTCTTTTCTAAAGACTACAACCACGAACACAGTGGATACACAGACATAGAAACACTCGCCTTGCCAAACGACTTCCTAGAAACAGTCAACTCCAAACCATACAAACCACCATTCCTACCTATTTTCAGAACATGAGACAAAACCACAAACTCACATCCACATCCACAAAAGCACCTCCTTCCCCCCAGTAGGTCTGTGACTATCTGGAGTGTCCTCTGACTGGTGGGCCATACTATGTTGCCCCAAAATGGCCTGGCCTGTCTCAGATCTGTTCTTCTTGGCCCACTCTACGAAGTTGTCAGCAGGCAGCATTGAGCCAATACCTGCTATCTAGGGAAAGGCCCCTTTTCTGAGCTCTACTGGCATTTGGCCATCCTCATATCATTAGGTACCAAGAAAGACTGACTCTGTCCTTGGTAAATCCAAACAAGTTCGACCACTGGGACTGGGACTGGGACTGGCTCTGGGTGCCTGGCTTCTTGGATCCCAATTTCAGAGAGTTACATCACCAACGAAGTTAGGTAGGTCACCTCCTTCAGGAACTGAATGAGATCACTGCCTTGGCAACCACTTTGTCCTAACAGTTGCTTTCATGGGTCTCATGAGATGGAGGCTGCCCCTACTTCCTGTGACACTTTGACAAGTTTGAATGGTATATCAACAATGGCCACCCGGGAACACCTCTCCACGCAGGTCTGGTTTGGTCCATCTTCTCTACATTAAGAAAAGAGAGGCTGATTCATACACATCCCTTCGTTATCACAAGGTGTTTGCCATGGAAGATGGCTTTTGCTCTCTCAGGTCCTTCATAGCTGCCTACATCTTCTCCAGGGATCATTTCTGCATAGAAATTTGAGGTTCTCAGCAGGTGTAAGATCCCCTACATTCCTGTATTGTAAGATGAACTCTGTCCCTGCTCTTTTGTAATGTTAGATTGAGGCAAGAGTGTATGGTTAGGGATAATAACAGGATCGATTTGGTTTAGGAATCATTCTGTGGGATGAATAATGGTATTGGGAACCTGCAATATTTATAGGAATACAGAGGTGAAATATAAGTATGTAAACAGAAATCTAGGTGAGATTTGAAGCTCAGAAGTGCATTGGGCAATTGATTGCGATACATAGCTTTAAATTACGTTCCGCACACATGTCTCAGATTAGTCGATATACAATGCCATAGGACTTGTACCTTGGATGATTGAATGTAGAGGAGAACATCCACTCAAACAGGGATAATGAATAGGATCAGGAAGATAGTCAGTAGATTTTGGAACAAGGGTGAATTTAGTATTTGTACCAAAAGTTCTTTAGCAATTGGGTTTTGGTTAGAGAGTGAATATCAATGTCAGCACATGTGAAGGGTCAGTCACAATGATGAACTGGGGAAAATATGTAGGAAAGCCGATATCAATAGAGACATTAGGAAAACAGGCAAAGTACAGGGTGAGTGATAGTATTAGACATTTTCAACAGTTTTGAGGTTGAATATATTAGGAAGAAACAAATATGTAGTCACCGATAGGATTGACATTTGAGAGCGTTATGCAAGCTGGACATGGATGTTTTTAGTAATCCATGTTCAGTGTCCATTTAGGCTTTGGTACAATCACACGTGTGAATTTTGCATTTTGCGTCCAGAATATTACTGTGATAACATGCATATTTAGATTAGGTGACATGAGTATTTCTTCCTCTATTACTGCGAGCAATATTTTGAAAACGTATAAATTAGTATTGGGGGTACAAAGAGGTGTACCCTGTGTCTATGAATATAGATAATGCATGAATAGACCATACTGTGAATAAATAATATAACTGGTTCCACTTTAAATCATGGATTGAATTGATATCAGAAAATATATAAGAAATCTTATATTGATATACAATCATTCATTCCAAACAGTTATACATCTAATTGTGAAATGATAGTTATGGTTTATCATGAAGGGTGTGTGAGTTTTGCTTAAACAATTATAAAGAAAATCGAAAATAATATGTTTGGAAAGAAGTCTCACGAATAGACCAGTTAAGAAACCTGGAGTAATGCATGTGTTCTGAAGCAGGAAGTGATTGAAAGTGAAACAAATGCCTATAAATTTGCCAACTTGTGCAAGAAATATATACCCTCTGATGTGCATAAACTGAAGAAATAGTAATGTACCAGTGTTGAATAAAAATGAACATCAAAATACAAATCATGTCCCATAAGAGTCTACTTGCATTGCTGTTAAACTGGGGCAGTTACTGTAGAAATATTAGGATAATGCCGCAGTCTTGCTGGGCACAATCAGGAGCCACTTGTCAAAAGAAACTAACTTTATTTTTAAAACCACACACGCCAAACAAAACAGCCTCTCAGGAAAAACCCTCAGAGCCCCAACTGCCACCACTGGCTTCCAAAAAGCCTCTTCCTCCCACACAAGCCTCTCTCCACCTCCCACAATCCTCCTGCTCTTGAGGCCGATTGGCTAGGTCATGTGGGCAAAGCCAAATAAGTCCCCTAATGAGCAACTCCGTGGTCTGAAAGGGCAGGGAAACAGCCCAATGAGCATCACCGCAGAGGAGCCAATCAGCTAGATGTTGCTGTTAGCCAATCATCAGCCAGCAGCTGGAAGTTTGCTGGCTTCTGGAATTTTGCTGGGGCCCCTTCGGATGTGGCTCTCAACATCTCCCCCTCTCTGTTTAAACAACACACATGTGGCTTAGGGACAGTGCCTGCCTTAGGTTGTCCAATAGTACATATGGTCCTTACCCGTTAAGTTGGTACCATTGCAATTGGATCTTACCCATCACTGACTACCGGTCCAGTTTACAGCAACAACTGTGGAGAGGTCTTTGTACCACCGGGGGGTGGTGAGGTTCTTTGCCTCACCTCTAATGGCCCCCAAACATTAGCTGGACGATAATGACACACAGAAGAGAGGAAGATACACCAAGCCAATTGACAGCTCCTTTTGGAAAAATTGTACCACCGATGACATCATCAGCAAATATACCCGAACACTACCACAAGTCGCTGCACAAACAGGTAGTTTACAATGCATACAGGAGAGTTCTCAATGTGTCTAGGCAAGTTCTGCAAGCATTTCAGTGATGGCTATTGCAGAAGCTGTAGATTGGTTTTATCTTTGATTTCACCAGCACTGGGATGAAGATAGGAATTCTGGCAATAATGGCTAAGGAAAAATTATGTAACATTCCAGAAGGCACTGAAAGAAAACAATTTTCTTAACTATTTACATTGTCTTGAAGATAATTATTAAATATAATGAAAAGGAAAGGTGAAAGAAAGGAAACAGATCTGTTAACCTCCTTTTTTTCAAATTTTAAAACAAACCTCAACAGCTCTTTACCCAATTTAAATTAAACCATTTAAATAATGTGAATAAAAAATATTTGGATCCATTTTTTTTTATGAGCGCTCATCATATATCATATATGGACATACGAACATTCAAACATATAACACAAAACACAAGTGTGCACACATAATATAATACATACAACACATAACCTAATAGTAAAGGCCTTATAACTTTTTACACGTGAAATCTCCATTGCAATGTTCAAAAACTCTTTTGTCAAAAAATAGAACTGATCAGCAAAACATTAAACTAGTTCTGTATGAGCTCAAAAAACAAAATAGAATGTGGGAAAGGGCAATAATAAAATAGATAATGAAAAAAGCATCCTGGTTCTATCTCAGATGTAAGGATAGTCAAACTGGAATTTTGGATATCAGCTGATAAGGCCTTGAGTCAAATCATCTTCTTTTTGGATGTGCCCTGATATGTCTTATAAAGAATAGATCTTTTCTGTCCCAGATTAGACTTTTTATATTGGAAAGTAAAGAGAAAACAGTAGAGAAAGGAGAAATCTTACCAGCAACTTTAAGGGATACTATAG
This sequence comes from Callospermophilus lateralis, assembly GCF_048772815.1. Lineage (NCBI taxonomy): Eukaryota > Metazoa > Chordata > Mammalia > Rodentia > Sciuridae > Callospermophilus > Callospermophilus lateralis. Next base: position 171,196 of record NW_027513033.1, read on the forward strand.
CATTAACTATATACTGACTATCGGAAAATAAATTAAATACAGAATATTTAAATATCTCAAAAGCTTGTAATACTGCATTAAGCTCTACCTTTTGAGCTGATTGTTTGGGTACTAAAAATTTATAAGTTTTATCAGGTATAACTATTGCTGCTGTACCATTATTTGATACATCAGTGAATATATTTGAAGCATTCATGATAAGTGTTTTTCTTCTCAATTTTGGAAAAATTACAGGATGCGATGACCAAAAAGAAAATAAAGGGTTAGATGGTAAGTGGTTATCAAATGAAACATTCAATTGGACCATGATTATTGCCCAAGTATTTAACTCATTAGCTAACTCATCAATTTGATTCAGAGTATATGGAGTAAAAATTTTATTGGAAGAAATTCCAAACACTCCCTTTGCTGCTTTAATTCCTTTGAGTATTAATTATCCTAAAGCCTCAGGATACCTAGTAAGAATAGTGTAAGGAGAATAAGATAAATGTATCCATAATAATGGACCTTCTTGCCAAAATACTCCTGTAGGAATATTTTTTGTTGGTAGTACAATAAATAATAAAGGCAAACTTATATCAATTCTATCCAAATGCATATTTTCCATATATGTTTCATTGATTTTTATTGCCTTTCTTGCTTCAGGTGTTAACATGCAGGGTGAATTTTTATCTGATAGACCTTTTAGGATATCAAATAAAGGTCCCAACTCTCCTGTTGGTATACCTAGATAAGGCCTTATCCAATTAATGTCTCCTAATAACTTTTGAAAGTCGTTATGTGATTTGAGTTGATCTACTCGTATTTGAATTTTTGGTGGACTGACCATGGTTGAGGATAACAGAACTTCTAAATAATTAATTGGAAAATTTAATTGTACTTTATCTATTGCTATCTCTACATTATAATTTTTAATAAGTTTGTAAGTGTGGCATAACTTTCTAGCAATGTGTTTTTAGCTTTGTGTGCTAATAATACATCATCCATATAGTGAAATATTTGTGTTCAGAATTTTGATTTCTAAGTGGCTGGATTACTTTGTTAATATAAATATGACACATAGTTGGGCTGTTAGCCATCCCTTTAGGGAGTACTTTTCATTCATATCTCTGATCAGGACCTTCATGATTCAGTGCAGGGATAGTAAAAGCAAAACCTGGACTATCCTTAGGATGAATTATAATTGAAAAAAAAAACAATATTTAATATCTATAACTAAAACATACCAGGTTATTGGCAAAGCAGACAATTGAGGAATCCCTGATTGAGCAGGTCCCATAATAACCATCTCATTATTAATGGCTCTAAAATCTTGCAATAGTCTCCATTTACCAGATTTCTTTTTGATGACATAAATGGGAGTATTTTGGGGATATACAGTCGGTTGTATATGTCCTTCTGCTAATTGTTGTTTTACCAGGTCATGGACTGCTTGTATCTTTTCTTCAGTCAGGGGCCACTGAGGAACCCATACTGTCTTTCTGATTTTCAGGTAATTTTTATTGTCTCAGTGGCCCTTTCTGAAAATCCAACCCATGTCTCTCTGTTCCTTGATCTATTTGTATTGGTGCTGCTATGACTTATTCTTGTTTTTCTAATCTTTTTTCTTTCCTAAAACCTTGTCTAGTCATAATAGTGGCTGCATTTTGGTTGATGTTATTTGTTAATGTCAAACCTAATTGATCTAGGACATCTCGTCCCCATAAATTTATGGGAAGATGATCCAATTCATATGGCTGTATAGTTCCTTCACATCCTTTAGGATCATTCCTATCTAATACCATTTTACTTCTATGGGGATTAGTCGCCACTTATAGGCCTCGAAGCGTTTGAGTGGCTTGTTGTAATGGCCAATGTTTTTGCCATTCTTGACGAGAGATGATGCTAATGTCTGCACCTGTATCCAGTAGCCCATTCAATTCATGCCCTTGAATATTTAGTTTTAGCATGGGGCGAGAATCTAAATTTAAAGAAAGCATAGACAAATCTACACCTGTGGAGCCTAATCCCTTGGAACATCTTTCTACAGTACGACTGGAAAATTTATCATATAGGCTGGGTATTATTAGTAACTGTGCTATTCTATCTCCTTGTGAAATTACTGATATGTCCTTTGGAGAACTGGCTATAATTTTTATTTCACCTTCATAATCGGGATCAATCACCCCAGGACTTATCATAAGTTCTTTTAGAGTAGAAGAGCTGCATCCCAATAATAAGCCCATGGTTCCTTTGGGAAGAGGTCCTTTTACCCCTGTGGGAATGATTTGAACTCCCATCTCTGGAGTTAGTACTGATCTGGCAGAGGCACAGATGTCCAACACTGTGCTCCCTCTGGTTTGTCTGATGAGGGATCTGATGGACAATGTGTCCTGGGCACTACCCTGTTGGGGTTGCTGGGTTCCTCCAGTGCTCTGTATATTTGTGGTTTGGGGCCCCGGAGCATTGGAACCCCCTGTCCATTTATTTGGCAATTGAGCCCAATGCCTTTCTCCATGATATCGTGGATAAACACCTGGTCCTTGTTCATTTTTTGATAATTGAGTACCCTCTATGGTGGTTTGAGAACAGCACTCATTAGCCCAATGTCTCCCTCTATGGCATTGTGGCCAAATACCTGGTATTCTACTCCTTTGATAACTAATATTGTTAAACCCTCCTTCTATGGGCCAATTCCTTTTAAAATGTCCTGTTTCTTCACATTGGTAGCATGTTCTTGGTCTGGCATCTAAAGCCTGTTTTACTGTAGCTGCCACAATTTGCCCTTGTTCATTAATGTATCTGGCAACTAAAGCCTGTTTTACTGCAGCTGCCATGACTTGCTCTTGTTCATTAATGTCTCTACATAATTAAATCAATGTGTTTAAATCTTCATTTTTCCATGGTCTAATGATATCTCTGCAACAACGATTCGCTTGCTCATAAGCCAGTTGTTTTAGTAATGACATTGCTTGTTCTGTATTCCCAAAAACTCTGGTAGCTCTTTGAATAAGCCTATCTACAAATTCAGCATAAGGTTCATTAGCTCCTTGTATTACCTTAGATAATTGACCTTGTAAACCTCCATGTTCTTGTAAAGTCTTCCATGCCTTAATTGCATCTACACCAATTTCTGCACATACAACATGATCATATGCAATTTGCTGCGGCTGATCTTCATAAGGTCCCTTTCCTAACAACATATCTAGATTTCTCTGAGGATAACCAGCTCCTGCATTTCGCCTAGCTGTATCCTTTCAACATTCCTCATTGGCAACCTTCCATAACATGCATTGTCCTCCATTTAGCACAACATTACACATATTAGCCCAATCCACTGGCTTCATGTTCAAGTTGTTAATGGATTCGACCATGATTACATTGAAGGGTGCTTGAGGACGATAGGTTGTTACAGCCTCTTTTAGCTGCTTCACTGTTTTGAAATTTAAAGCATGGTAAACACGCTGCCCTCCTCCCTCAAATACAGGGCATGTTAATATTTGAGATCTTGTCTCAGGATCCTAACTATCAATTGCGGGAGTTGGGGGCCTCCCAGCATAAGAAAGTGGCCTTGTTAGTTGGACACTTATGTCATCTGGTGATAGAAAGGTGTTAGTAGCAGTCTCCTGTTGTAAATTTCCCCTGATGTTTTTTACTGTTTTACACTTTCTTTCTCTGTCTAACTAGCTTTAGAGGCCTTCTCTTTTACTTGAATTTTTTCCTCTGTCTGACTAGTTCGAGAGACGTTCTCTTTTACTTGAATAGTTTCCTCTATCTGACTAGCTCGAGAGACCTTCTCTTTTACTTGAATTTTTTCTTCTGTCTGACTAACTTGAGACACCTTCTGTTTTACTTGAATCAATATGTCTTCTTCTTCCTCTACCATTGACTGAACTGAAGGCTTTGAACTAAGCAAACAAGATATGAATGTCCACAATGGCAATGTGCCAACTGGCAGAATCCCTGGGCTTTTCTTTTCTATTCTTTTTAAATCTGCACCATGATGGTTCCATTGTGATATATTTAACAACTCCTCCTTAAAAAGCCATGGTCTACATTTTTGTATTGTATCAACAATTGCCATGACTGCTCTTGATTTTACTGGGATGCCTCCTTCCTCTAACAATTTACTTAACACTTTTTTGGTTTGTTTTTTACTAATTTTTGATCCCATATTTCTACTATAATACAAACCAACAAGATAACACCAAACAAAAAAAGAGATAGAACGAAATAAAAATGGAACAACAAAAAATTATTATAGCCTTTCTCCCTATCTGTTCCTCAGACACAAATAGTTTTTCCTCAGATGTGAGCAGTTTTTCTTCCATCTCACTCATCTCCAGGGACAGGCAACTTAAAACAAAATAGGAATCATAAAATGGCTACCCATCCTCTCGCCCTGCCCTCAAGAGCGAGCAGTTTACCTTATCAGTTACCCTCAGTCGCTCCCCATATGAGCCACCAAATGCCGCTGTCTGGCTGGGCACAATCAGAATCCACTTGTCAAAAGAAACTAACTTTATTTTTAGAACCACACACGCCAAGCAAAACAGCCTCTCAGGAAAAATCCTCAGAACCCCAACTCCCAACACCAGCTTCCCAAAAGCCTCTCCCTCCCACAAAAGCCTCTATCCACTTCTCACAATCCTCCTGCTCTTGAGGCAGATTGGCTGGGTCACGTGGGCAGAGCCAAAAAAGTCCCCCAATGAGCAGCTCCATGGTCTGAATGGGCAGGGAAACAGCCCAATAAGCATCACCGCAGAGGAGCCAATCAGCTAGATGTTGCTGGGGCTGCTGTGAGCCAATCATAAGCTGGAAGTCTGAAAGGCGGGGAAACATCTCAATGAGCATCTCCAATGAGCATCACCACAGAGGAGACAATGAGCTAGAAGTTGCTAAGGCCGCTGTGAGCCAATCATCAGCCTGCAGCTGAAAGTTTGCTGGCACCTGGAAGTTTGCTGTGGCCCCTTCGGCTGTGACTATCAACAGGATACGTATGCACCATTCACTGAAGTTAGTTTTCAGTAATAGAAAACAAATATGAATTTCAGGTGGATGAATATTTCTGAAAATAATCTTGTGAAAAGTTGATTATAAATCCACATACTTGAACATGAATGAATTTAGGGAGTGTAAATAAGACACATATATTTCATATTTTGAAAAATCTGGAGAGTGTGTATGTGTGTATACACACACACACACACACACACAAATTTTAAAATGTAGCAACATATATGCCAATCCAAATTCACCATGAAATATACATCATTCACAGATCTAAAAATATTCAATTTACTTAACAGGGATTTATGTATAATGTTGTTCTCCTAGGAAGCTCACCCATAGGTTCAATTTTCAGTTCCAACAGCATCTAGGAGGAGTGATCTCTTCTCAAAATTTGTATCTGCCAAATCAGCTACCACACAAAAATATACACGTGATAAAAGGTAGGATTCTTTATGTGCATATAAAATAGATGTGCTGAATAGTCTACAGTGAAAGGGAGACAGGAATTCACATATTTGTTAACTTTAAAAACACATGGAGGACTATTTCAATTAAAAATTGACTAGAATTATAACACCTACTTGCAAAAGGCAAGTCCAAATATATACCATGCCTTCTCTGAACAGCTTCTATTTCTTTTCTGTTAGGATTCTTTTTCTCCATCATATTAGGATTAGTTGTCAGATTCTAGTACAGTATGGGTTAGTGTCAGGGATTCAGTATTTCAAATGGAAAATAGGAAAATGAATCCAATGTGTATGCAAACATATGCTAAACAAAAATCTTTCCACTCTCATCCAGAAAAATGCCTTGACATTACCTTCACCCCAAGTAAGACACAATTAGAGGAGAAGAATTAGAAAATCTGTTAATACATATCTGGAATGGAAAATGCTCAGGAGTTCACAACCTTGAAGGTGGTAGAGGAGTTTCCAAAAGTAAGGGAAAGGGTAAACACTCCAGAAACATGGAGCTCTGCTTGCCTAAAGACTTCTTGAGAAACTGCCTCTGAGGTTGGGCACTTGAAATATACGTTGTTGTCAGAAGCTTTAGCTTTCTTTGTAGTGAGACCATCAAAGCTGGGTCTTCATCTATGTGACCTGGAGGATGTTGTTTCTTATTTTCCTAATGAACATGTGGCAGCAGTTCTGAATTCTCTCTTTGTAGGTAAACTGTGGCAACTTGGGGCTAAGTGTCTCCCTGTTTGGACTGTGAACCCAGTTGGTAATCCTCCAGTTTTCGTGGTGTTTCTTGCTGCTGCACTTGGAGTTTGGTATTTGCTTCTTGAAATACAAGGATTTCAACTGGGGCACAGTGCTGGAGGGATTTCTGTCACATGTGGTGTGTCAGGGTCTGCATATAAATGCACCAACCAGGCTTCTATCGCACATGCTTGCCCCCTTGACCATAGCAACTTGATTCTGAACATTGCCCTGAAAAATCTCCATATAACAAGATGCCTTTACATATAAGGGTCTGCTGGCTGCAGCATGTCAGTCACAAGCCATTTGGAAGCCAATGGCAGATCCACATGGCCCCAACACAGATGTTTTATCACACACCTGCACATCACTGCTCTAGGCCCCAACTCAGCAGTCTCCAAATTACTGGCATCTCTGTTCTACACCATTCTCATGAAACCAAGTCAATCAAGGCACTGTCTTGTACACTCATGATCAACAGCATAAGATCCAAAGTTACTCCAGTGCCATCTGGTCATGGGAATTTAAAAAATGTCATGGTACTTATCTAGCCATTTTTAAAGGATGAAGTTGGAGGCACTGTGGGTTTAAATTTATTCAGGAACCATTAAATGTTGAGGAAGTTTATTTCAATGAAAGTTCTGGAGAACTCTCAGAGGAAAGTCTTCCCAAAGAGTGACCAAAAAGTCACATGAAGCCAGGCCCATTGAGGTCTACAATATGAGGTCCATGTGAGTTTTGACTCTCAACTATTGCTGCCAAGTCTTTCAGAATGAAATCATGTGATATCCTGGCTGAGATTCCCAGTGTTCTGTGGAAAGCTACCCTGGTCCAAGATCTCAGTTTCCAAGAGCGACTCTCATGCATGGCCTCCTAAAACCCCAACACAATTCATGGCAATACTTCTCTGACGTCAGTTCTAGACCTCAGTCTCTAAGGGTATCACACCAGAGTTCAAGCCCAGGTGGACCCAGTCATCACTTCCAACCACCACACAAATAAACACAATTAAAACCAAAACACTCCCACAAGGCCCTCATCCTCTTCCATATAGACACTAATCATAACCTCTTGCTGGAGTTTTCCATGAGGGGCGCAGCCCAAGACAGTGTTCAAAAGAGCTCCCTTGCCACTTATTTTCCTAAAGTCAGCGTGGTTTTTTACCATTTTTGTTTTGGATACACACATGGAATCTTTCTTTAGATCCATGAGGTGCTGAGAATCTAAGCCACAGCATCACACAGGGCCAAGAGGCTGAATCAGACACATCCTTATCCTAAGCAATTAAACAAAGAGCGACAGGTGATGCGCATGCATTTCCATTTGAAAACAGTTTTCATCAGTCTTCCCAAATGGGTGGACTGAGGCAAAGACCTCCTGACATTCAGGTCAACAGATCAATAGGTAAGCAAAAGGCCAAAAGAAGGGTTTTTCCACTGAGACATTACTGGTCACACTGATATCTGTGTTTTCTGAGATGCTCCCATTTCCTTCAGCTATCCAGTACATGGCCATGTCACAGAGCTTGGAGGGGTACATATCTTGGACACAAATCCATAAGACTATTTTGGAGAGTGGCCAGAATTTAGGAAGAAAACCTGAACTTAGGAATTTAGTAGGTGTTGCACATCTATAAGACAAGCCACAGTCCATTAATAAATCGGGCAGGATGAATGCTGGGAAGCTTCCTAATAGACAGGACACATCCTTGATGCATTCTCTTTTCTAATGTCTTCAACCATGGACACAGTGGAATACATAGATAAAGAAACACTCACCTTGTCAAACGACCTACTATAAAGAGTCCACACCAAACCAAAAAAAACCCGCCTTTTCCACCTATTCTCAGAAAATGAGACAGAACCAAAAACTCACACCCACACCCACAAAGGCACCTCCTTTCCCCAAGTAGGTCTGTGACTATACAGTGTGTCCTCTGAATGGTGGGCCATACTATGTTACCCCAAAATGGCCTGTCTTGTCTCAGATCTGTTTTCTTTGGCCAACTCTGTGAAGTTGTGAGGATCCATTGGTGAGCCACTTTCTGCTTTCTCAGGAAGGGCCCCTCTTCAGAGCTTTTCTGGCATTTGGCCATCCTCACATCAGTAGGTACCAAGAAAGACTGACTCTGTCCTTGGTAAATCCAAACAAGTGAGACCACTGGGACTGGTACTGGGACTGGCTCTGTGTGCCTGGTTTCCTGGATCCCAAGTTCAGAGATTCCATCACCAAGAAAGTGAGGTAGGTCACTTCCTTCAGAAACTGAATGAGGTCACAGCCTTGGCAACCACTTTGTCCTAACAGATGCTTCCAAGGGTCCCATGAGATGGAGGCTGCACCTACTTCCTCTGACATTTTCATAAGTTAGAATGGTATATCAACCATAGGTACTGGGGAACAGCTCTCCACAGAGGCTTGGTTTGGTCCATCTTCTCTACATTAAGAAGAGAGATTCTGATTAAGACACAACCCTTTATCCTGACCATGTTTTTTTGCCATGGAAGATGACTTTTGCCCTCTCAGGTCGTTCATAGCATCCTACACATTCTCCAGGGATTATTTCTACATGGACCTTTGAGGTTCTCAGCAGGTGGAAGATCCATACATTCCTGTATTGTAATACCAACTCTGTCTCTGCTCTTCTGTAAATTTAGATTGAGGAACAGTGTATGGTTAGGATTAATAACATGTTCAATATGGGTTAGGAATCATTCTGCTTGATGAACAATGTTATTGGAAACCTGCGATATTTACATAAAAATATAGGTGAAATATAAGTATTGAAATATAAATCTAGGTAAGATTTGAATCCTAGAAGGGAATTTGGCCTTTGAGTGGGATACTTAGCTTTGAATTATGTTCTGCACATATGTCTCAGATAAATTGATATGCAATGGCATATATCCTTGTACCTTCGATGATTGAATGTAGAAGAGAGCATCCAGTTAAAAAAGGGATTTTTGCTAGGATTAGGAATATAGTCGGTAGGATTACGAAGAAGATTGAGTATAGAATATGGACCAAAAGTTCTTTAGCAATAGGGTTTCTGGTAGAGATTGAATATAAATGTCAGCACATGTGAAGAGTCAGTCACAATGATGAACTGGGGAAAAAAGTAGGAAAGCAGATGTGAATAGAGAGTAGGAAATCAGGCAAATTATAAAATGAGTGAGAGGTTTAGACAGTTTCAACAGGGTGAGATTGAAAATGTAGTCTTAGGAAGAAACACATATGTAATCACCAATAGGATTGACATTTGAGAGCATTAGGCAACCTGGACATGGATGTTTTTAGTAATCCATGTTCACTTTCCATTTAGGCTTTGGGACAGTCATAAGTGTGACCTTTGCATTTTGTGTCCAGAATATTACTGTGATAAAATGTATATGTAGATCAGTTGACATGCATATTTTTTCCACCATTTCTGGGAGCAATATTTTGAAGATATAGAAATTATTGTTGGGAGTACACAGAGGTGTACCATGTGTCTATCAATATATAGACAATGCATGAATAGACCATACTGTGAATAAATGATATAACTGGTTTCACTTTGAATAATGGATTGAATTGATATCTGAAAGTATACAAGAAATCTTATATTGATGTACAATCATTCATTTAAACCAGTTTTACATCTAATGGTAATATTAGTGTTATGTTTTATCATGACGGGTGTGTCAGTTTTGCTTCAAAAGTGATAATGGAAATCGAAAATAATGTGTTTGGAAAGAAGTGTCACAAAAAGAGAAGTCAAGAAACATGGAGGAATACATGTGTTCTGAAGCAAAAGTGATTGAAAGCAAAACAAATGTGTATATATTTGCTAAATTGTGGATGAAATATACATCCTATGATGTGCATTAACTGGAGAAATAGTAATGTACCAGTGTTGAATAAAAATGAACGTCAAAATACACATTATATCACATAGGAATCTTCTTGCATTGATGTTAAACTGGGTCAGTTACTGTATAAATATTAGAATTTTATTTTGGTGTTATAATACAATTTATTTTAGCACTAGCATGCCACAGAATGTAGAAGAAAGAGCAATGGATTTTTAGTTATAACACTAATAATCTAGCATTTAATGATTATTTTGGGGAGTCTAGAATTTACATAAGGCTATGCAACATAATTTTTTGTATTTAACATTCATAAAATCTTGGAATTTTGGTAATATTTCTCCTTTTTTTATTTTTTCAGTTGTTGATAGACCTTCATTTTATTTATTCGTATGTGGTGCTGAGAATATAACCCACTGCCTCACACATGCTAGACAAGCATGTTAACACTTAGTCACAAACCCAGCCCCTCCACTTTTATCTTTTCATCAAACACTCCTCTCCCTCTTCTTTACTCACTTTCTTCCTCATTTTCCCCCTTCTCTCTCTTCCTTTTTCATTTTCCCTCCATAAGTATTTTTCTCTCATAGCATTACAAACAGTACTATGCTATGAAATTTACATTTAAAACTGTTTTTTATAGTCATTCTTTTCTTGAGAAAATTTAAAAATTATAACCACCTGATAAATATATTACAATACATTTATTATGCATATGTATCTATATTCATGCATATGTGTTACATATATATATATATATATATATATATATATATATATATTCATGCATATGTGTTACATATATATATATATATATATATATATATATATATATATATACATATATATTTAAAAGTACTTTGATTAGCCTGTTAGAAATAATATAGACAAAGTCTTTCTTAATTCTCAAGTCTTCCAGAATTAACATCTTACAGTGAAAATCAAATAAACATATTTAAGTAAACAGGTATCATTCTTATTTATCAATACTGATAATTTAAGGTTTTTATATCACATTTAGCTGTAATATGGCATATTAACTCTTTTGAATTAGAGAATTTTTTTTTCAACAACCTATTATTTAAGGACCATATGCACTGACATTTTAAATGGCTTTCTTGTGATTTCACTTTCTATCAATTGCATATTAATTGCCAAATACTTATTTTAGTAATTTTCATATTCATAATTGATATAAAGTCAATTGATTAATTCTTTTTGTAAGGAGTTACTAATTACAGTAGGGACAGTATTAATAATTCTAAATCTTTATAAAAATGGTACAAAAATATTTTCATGCAAAATTATGTATAATTGCATGCTCTAAATGTTTGATTGTTGATACATATAATAAAGAGCTTTTGATGAGTCTCTTCCCCAGTAAAACAGAAAATGCAAAGATATAGTTGGGTATGTATGTCCAAACAAACATATGGAAAAATACACATTATCATCTAGAAACTATTAAATAAAAGATGAAAAGAACAATCCAACACATTGTACCAACTTGTCAGATGAGGTAGTATTCTGGAAAAATAGCCTAAGTCTAGACCTGGTCCATGACAAAATATTCACAAAAAAATAAAATATGAAAAATATAGGAAATGCTATGAGTTTTTCTTGAAGGTAAGTGGATTATCCTTTAATCTCAATTATGTGCATTTTTAAAAGCCAGTTTTCTGGTAAAATAAATTTGTGATAGTTACAAGTACACAAAACAAAGTTTCTGCTTAGCAAAATGAATGCATCTCAACTCTTTTTTAGCTGATTTCTTCCCACTCAACTTTAAACCTTTATTTATTTATTTTTTATTGGTTGTTCAAAACATTACAAAGCTCATCCTATATCATCTTTCATACATTTGACTCAATTGGGTTATGAACTCCCAATTTTCCCCAAATACGAGTTGCAGAATCACATCGGTTACACATTCACATTTTTACATAATGTCATATTAGTGACTGTTGTATTCTGCTACATTTCCTATCCCCTACTATCCCCTACTATACCCCCTCCCATCCCCTCCCATCTTCTTTCTCTACCTCATCTGCTGTTGTTCACTTCTCTCCCTTGCCCCACCTTTCCCCAATTTTCCCTACCCCATTGTTTGAAGATGCTATCCTACTTCCATTGCATGCTTTTAGCCCCTTTTTCAAATATAAGAAAGTTGTAATTTTGAGGATTGGTTTCTGTGTCCTCTATTCTGTACCATTGTTCCACCTGCCTATTTTGTTACCAGTACCACGCTGTTTTTGTTACTATTGCTTTTAGTACAGTTTGAACTCTGGTATCACTATACCTCCAGATTCATATTTTCTGTTTAGAGTTGCTTTTGCTATTCTGGGTCTTTTGTTTTTCCATCTTCTAAGATCTTCTTCTCTCTCTCTCTTTAGGGTTCTGTAGTTTTCAGTATATAAAACTTTCACGTCTTTTGTTAGGTTGATTCCCAAGTATCTTATTTTATTTGAGGATATTGTGAATGGAGTGGTTTTCCTCATTTCCATTTCAGAAGTTGTGTTGCTGACATACAGGAATGCCTTTCATTTATGCGTGTTAATTTTATATTCTGCCACTTTGCTGAATTCATTTATTAACTCTAGCCGTTTCATTGTAGACCCTTTGGGGTCTGTTAAATATATTTTCATGACATCTGCAAATAGCGATAATTTAAATACTTCTTTTCCTATTTTTATGCCTTTAATTTTTTTTGTCTGTCTAATTGTTCTGGCTAGTATTTCAAGAACTAAATTGAATAGAAGTGGTGATAGAGGGCATCCCTGTTTTGTTCCAGATTTTAGAGGGAATGCCTTCAGTTTTTCCACATTCAGGATGATGCTAGCCTGAGGTTTAGCATATATAGCTTTTACAATGTTGAGGTAAGTTCCTGTTATCCCTAGTTTTTCTAGTGTTTTGAACATAAAGTGATGCTGAACTTTGTCAAATGTTTTTTCTGCATCTATTGAGATGATCATATGGTTCTTGTCTTTATGTCTATTGATGTGGTGAATGGCATTTATTGATTTCCGTATATTGAACAAGCCTTGCATCCCACGGATGAATCTTACTTGATCATGGTGCACAATTTTTTTTTGATATGCTTTTGTATTCGATTCGCCAGGATTTTATTGACAAGTTTTGCATCGAAGTTCATTAGAGATATTGGTCTGTAGTTTTCTTTCTTTGAAGTGTCTTTGTCTGGTTTCGGGATCAGGGTGATTTATCCTCATAGAATAAATTTGGAAAAGCTCCTTCTTTTTGTTTTTCTTGAAATAGCTTGAAAAATATTGGTATTAATTCTTCTTTAAAGGTTTTGTAGAACTCCGCTGTATACCCATCCGGTCCATGGCTTCTTTTGGTTGGTAGTTTTTGATGGCTTCTTTCATTTCTTCCTTTGTTATTGGTCTGTTTAAATTGCGTGTGTCTTCCTGACTCAATCTGGGCAGATCTTATGACTTAAAAAATTCATCGATATCTTCACTATCTTCTATTTTATTGGAATATAGTGTTTCAAAATACTTTCTAATTATCTTCTGTATTTCTGTAGTGTCTGTTGTGATATTGCCTGTTTCATCCCGTATGTTAGTAATTTGAGTTCTCTCTCTTCTTCTCTTCATTAGCATGGCTGTGGGCCTGTCAATCTTATTTATTTTTTCAAAGAACCAACTTTTAGTTTTATCAAATTTTTTAATTTTTTTTGTTTCAATTTTGTTGATTTCTGCTCTAAATTTAATTATTTCTTGTCTTCTACTACATTTGCTGTTGTTTTGCTCTTCCTTTTCTAGGTTTTTGAGGTGTAGTGTGAGTTCATTTATTTGTTGATTTTTTTCTTTTTTTGAGGAAAGAACTCCAAGAAATGAACTTCCCTCTTAAACTGCTTTCATTGTGTCCCATCGATTCTGGTATGTTGTGTCTGTATTGTCATTTGTCTCTAAGAATTTTTTTTATCTCCTCCATTATGTCTTCTGTAACCCATTGATCATTCAGTAGCATGTTGTTCATTTTCCATGTGATGTAGGATTTTTCCTTCCTTCTTTCATCATTGATTTCCAGTTTCATTCCATTATTATCAGATATAGTGCATGGTATAATCTCCATGCTTTTATATTTACTAAGAATTGCCCTATGGCATAATATATGGTCTATCTTTGAGTAGGATCCATGTGAAACTGAGAAGAACGTGTATCCACTTGATGATGGCTGATATATTCTATATATGTCGTTCAAGTCTAGGTTACAAATTGTGCTGTTGAGTTTGATAGTTTCTTTATTCAGTTCTTGTCTAGAGAATCTGTCTAATGCCGAGAGTGGTGTCTTGAAGTCACCCATAATTATTGTGTTGTAGTCTATTTGGCTATTGAACTTGAGGAGAGTTTGTTTTATGAACATTGCAGCTCCATTGCTTGGTGCATACAAATTCATAATTGTTATGTCTTGTTGGTGGATGGTTTCTTTTAACAGAATATAGTGTCCTTCTTTATCCCTTTTGATTAACTTAGGTTTGAAGTTGATTTTATTCCACATGAGTATGGCCACTCCTTCTTGCTTCTGAGGGCCATGTGAGTGGTATGATTTTTCCCAACCTTTTACCTTCACCCTGTGTATGTCTTTTCCTATCATATGAGTCTCCTTAAGGCAGCATATTGTTGGATTTATTTTTTTTTTTGATCCAGGTTACTAGCCCATTCTCTTGATTGGTGAATATAATCCATTAACATTTAAGGTTACAATTGAAATATGATTTGTTCTTCCAATCATGTTTATTTATTTATTATGTTTTAGTTTGGCTAGTTTTTACTTTTTTGGTTATTTTCCTCCCCCTTTACTGAGATACCTCCTGCTGTTAGTTTTCGGCACTATTTATCAATTCCTCTTCTTGTAGTATTTTGCTCAAAATGCTTTGCAGTGCTGGTTTTCTGGCTGCGAATTCTTTTAGCTTTTGTTTATTGTGAAAGACTTTAATTTCGTTTTCAAATCTGAACCTTAATTTTGCTGGATACAGTATTCTTGGTTGGAATCCATTATTTTTCAGCATTTGAAATACATTGTTCAAGGATCTTCTCGCTTTCAAAGTCTGTGATGAAAAATCAGTCATTAACCTAATTGGTTTTCCCCTGAATGTAATCTGCCTCCTTTCTCTTATAGTGTTTAATATTCTCTCCTTGTTCTGTATGTTGGCTATCTTCATAATTATATGTCTTGGAGTTTGTCTATTATGATTTTGAATGTTTGGGGTCCTGTAGGCTTCCAGGATTTGACAATCCGATCCATCTTTCATCTCTGGGATGTTTTCTAGAATTATTTTATTTAATATGTTCTCCATTCCTTTGGTTTGAATCTCTATGCCTTCTTCTATCCCAATGACTCTCATTTTTTATGACATCCAATATCTCTTGAATAGATTGCTAGTGGGATTTAAGCCTCTTTTCTGTGTTGATTATATTCTTTTCAAGTTGATAAACTTTGTCTTCATTATCTGATATTCTGACTTCTGCTTGATCTAGTCTATTTGTAATATTCTCGTTTGAGTTTTTAATTTGGTTAATACTTTCCTGCATTTCTAGTATTACTGTTTGATTTCTTTTAAGATCTCTATCTCCTGGTAAAGCTCGTTGTTTGCCATTTGAGTTTGTTTGTTTAATTCATTTTCAAAATATACTTTTATTGCTTGGACTTGCTGCCTCATGTCTTCTCTAATATTCCTTTCCATCTGAGTTAGGAATGCCTTAAGTTCTTTCCCTATCCCTGTTTCTGATGCTTCTAGGTCCTCCTGTAGAATTAAGTTGTCCTGCATTGTTTGTACTCCTTTCTTTCCCTTGTTTTTTCATGATGCTCATGTTACTTTCCAGCTCTATTTGATTGCTGTGTTTCTGTTTTATTCTATAGATTTGTTTCGGTGTTGTGTATCTCTGTTGTCTCTCCTTTGTGTTGGTAGACTATGCCTGCTAAAGTGGATTCCACTTGTAGGGAATTCCGAAGGCCGAGCTCCAGTGACGTCACCCCTCTGCTTTGGCGGGCCCAGGCTCCTTGCCGAAATGTTCGAATACGGGGATGGAACTGGACTGTCTCCAGTTGGTTTCAGCTCTAGGTCACTGGCGGGTGGGCAATCACTAGCCACCCAGTGGCGCAGTCGGTCTCCTGCGCGCCGGTGTTCTCCAGACGCCCAGTCACGCGGACAGCAGGTGGACTGTCACCTGCGCTTCTGTGTTCTCCAGCTTCCCAGTCACAAGAGCCTGGCCTCTAGTCCCCTGGTTTCTCCTGCTAGTCCTGGTTTCTCCTGCTAGACTAGATTTCCCCTGAGTGATGCTTCTCTGCAGTTCAATCTGTATTCTGGGCCTGTCATTTGTTGGGTGTGGAGGGTGTCTATTGGAACCCAGACACTCTATTGTTTTGAGGATCAGTCAGACCGGATCTCCGGTTGCACATTTGGCTCGTTTTTCAGACCCAATTACCAGATCTCAGTGCTAAAAATCTTTCTTATAGGTTTTGGTGCACCCCCATTTTGCTGTAAGTTCTTAACAAGATAGTTTTTTGTAGTTCTATCTCGTTATTCACCTGTGCAGTGGCGCGTTACACTGGGTGTGATGCACTCTATTCGTGGCCATCAGGCAATGATGAAATATTATGCTTTGTATGCAGCATTTACTGAAGTTAGTTTTCAGTATTAGGAAACAAATATGTATTTCAGGTGAATGAATAATCTGAATTTCTGAGAATAATCTTGTGAAAAGTTGATTATAAATCCACATACGTGAATATGAATGATTTTAGGGAGTGTATAATAAGACACATATATTTCATATTTTGAAAAATCTGGAGAGTGATATATATATATATATATATATATATATATATATATATACATATATATATATATACACACAGAAACACACTCACAGACATTAAAAAGTAGCAATATATATGCCAATCGAAATTCAAAATGAAATATATATCCTTCACATATCCAAAAAAATACATTTTACTGAAAATGGATTTATGTATAATGTTGTTCAACTAGGAGGCTCACCCATAGGTTGAAATTTCAGTTCCAAAAGGGTTTAGGAGGAGTGATCTCTTCTCACAATTTGTATCTGCCAAGTCAGCCACCTCAGAAGAAAGTCTGTGTGATACCAGGTAGTATTCTATATGAGCATATAAAAATACATGTGCTGAATAGGTGACAGAGAAAGGGGAGAGGAATTCACATATTTGTTAACGTTAAAAACACATGGAGAAATATTTCAATAAACATTGACTATATTTATAACTCCAACCCCATATAATGCAAAAGGGAAGTCCAAGTATACACCATGCCTTCTCTGAACTGTTTGTATTTCCATTCTGTTAGGGTTACTATTCTACATCATATTAGGATTAGTAGTCAGAGTCTAGTAGGTTATGGATTAGTGTCAGAGATTCAGTATTTCGAATAGAAAATAGGAAAATAAACCCATTGTGTTTGCAAATATGTGTGATACAAAAATCTTCCCACTCTCATTCAGAACAATGCCTTGACATTACCTTCTCCCCTAATAAGACACAATTAGAGGAGAAGAGTTAGAAAATCTGTGAATACATATCTGGAATGGAATATTCTCGGTGTTCACAAGCTTGGAGGTGGTAGAGGAGTTTCCAAAAGTAAGGGACAGGGTAAACACTCCACAAACATGGAGCTCTGCAGGCCTAAATACATATTGAGAAACTGCCTCTGAGTTTGGGCACTTAAAATGTATGTTGTGGTCCGAAGCTTTAGCTTCCTCTATAGTGAGAGCATCAAAACTGGTCTGCATCTATGTGACCTGGGGGACATGGTATCTTATTTTCCAATGAACATGAGGCAGCAGTGCTGAATTCTCACTTTGTAGGTAAACTGTGGCAACTGGAGTCTAAGGGTCAATCTGTGTGGACTGTGAAGCTAATTGATCATGCTCTACTTTTCTTAGTAGAGCACTGGGAGTTTGTTATTTGCTTCACAATACAAGGAGTTCAACTTGGTCAGAGTGCTGGAGGGAGTTCTGTCACATGTGGTGCCTCAGGGTCTGCAGGAGAATGCACCAGTCAGGCTTCTATTTCACATAGTTTGACCCCTTGACCATAGCATCCTGATTCTGAACATTGCCCTGCAACCTCTCCATATAACAAGATGCCTTTACATATAAGGGTCTGCTTGCTGCACCATGTCAGTTACAAGCCATTTGGAAGCCAATGGCAGATCTACATGGCCCCAACACAGATGTTTTATCACACACCTGCCCACCACTGTTCTAGGCCCACTACTCAGCAGGCTCCAACTTACTGGCATCTCTGTTCTACACCATTTTTAAGAAACGCAGTCAATCAAGGCACTGTCTGGTATACTCATGATCAGCAACTGGACATCAAAAAGTTCTCCAGTGCCACCTGGTCATGAAAATTTCAAAAATTCCATGGTATTTCTCTAGCCATTTTTCAAGGATGAAGTTGGAGGCACTATGATTTTCAATTCACTCAGGAACCTTTAAATGTTGAGGAAGCTCATTTCAATGAAAGCTCTGGAGAACACTCACAGGCAAGGCTTCCCAAAGGGTCGCCAAAAGGTCACATGAAGCCAGGCCCATTGAGGTCTGCAATGTGAGATCATGTGTGTTTTGCCTCTCAACTATGGCTGCCAAGTCTTTCAGAATAAAATCATGTGATATTCTGGCTGAGATTCCTCGTGACTTGTGGAAAGCCTTTCTGGGCACAGATCTCAGTTTCAAAGGGCGACTGTCATTCATGGCCTCCTAAAATCCCAACACAACTCATGGCAATAATTCTCTGAGGTCAGTTCCAGAACTCAGTCTCTAAAGGGAATCACACCAGAGTTCAAGACCAGGTGGAGCCAGTCATCTTTTTCAACCGCCACACAAACTTCCAAAATTAAAACCCAAACACTCCCACAAGGCCCTCATCTTCTTCCATATAGATACTCATTATAAACTCTGGCTGGAGGTTTCCATGAGGGATGCAGAACAAGATAGTGTCCAAAGTTAGCTCCCTTGCCCCTCATTTGCCTAAAGTCGGGGTGGCCTGAACACCTTCCTGTGAACCTGGAGTGATCAAATAGTGTGCCGTTAATACTGCTCTGCTTCTCCAATTTGAGGACGACTGACTGTGGGGTTTAGATTCTTTATGTGAATTGGAAGCATGAGAAAATGCAAGCACCTTTGGGCTTGCCTCTCCTTGGCTTTAAAGAATGGATTTGACCCAAAGAATCCCTCTTCTCACTTGATGGAGGTCAGGAACCTTACAGAGGAAGGCAAGAGACTTCATCCGCAATGACTGCTCTTTTGATCATTTTGGTTTTGGATGAACACATGGGATCCATCAGGTGCTGAGAATCTAACCACAGCCTCACACAGGGCCAAGAGGCTGTTTCAGACAAAACCATTTCCAAAGCAATTAAGCAAAGAGCTACAGGTGATGTCCATTCATTTCCATTTGAAAACTTTTTTCTTCAGGCTTCACAAAGAATTGGCCTGTGGTAAATACCTTCCTGATATTCAGGGCAACAGAATAATAGGTAAGCAAAAAGCCCAAATCAGGGTTTCTCCACTGAGACTTTCCTGGTCACACTAGCTACCCACTACATGGCCATATAACAGAGCTTTTAGGTGGTAAATATCTTGGACACAAAACCATGAAGCTATTCTGCAGAGTGTCCAGAATTCAGAAAGAAAACAGAAACTTATGAAGATATCAGGTGTTGCCCTTTGATAACAAAAGCCACAGTCCATTTATAAATTGGGCAAGATGAATGCTGGGAAGCTTTCTACTAGACAGGACACATCCTTTGATGCATTCTTATTTCTAATGTCTACAACCACGGACACAGTGGGATACACAGACATAGAAGCACTCGCATTGCAAAACGACTAACTAGAAACAGTCCACGCCAATCCAAACAAACAGTCTTTCCTACCTATTCTCAGAACATGAGACAAGACCATGAACATACACCCACATCCACAAAGGCACCACCTTTGCTCCAAGTAGTTCTGTGATTACCCAGAGTGTCCTCTGAATGGTGGGCCATACTATATTCCCCCAAAATGGCCTGTCGTGTCTCAAATCTGGTCTCCTTGGCCAATTCTTTGAAGTTGTCATTAGCCATGGGTGAGCCACTACCTGCTTTCTCAGGAAAGGCCCCTCTTCAGAGCTTTTCTGGCATTTGAACATCCTCACATCTGTAGGCACTAAGAAAGACTGACTCTGTCCTTGGTAAATTGAAGCAAGTGAGACCACTGGGCCTGGGACTGCGACTGGCTCTGGGTGCCATTCTTCCTGGATCCCAAGTTCAGAGAGTTCCATCACAAAGGAAGTGAGGTGAGGTCACTTCCTTCAGAAACTGAATGAGGTAACTGCTTTGGCAACAACTTTGTCCAAATAGTTACTTCTAAGGGCCCATGAGATGGAGGCTGTTCCTACTTTCTGTAACACTTTCAAAAGTTAGAATGGTATATCAACCATAGGCACCTGGGAACACCTCTTCACACAGGCCTGGTTTGGTCTATCTTCTCTACATTAAGTTGATAGAGGCTGATACAGACACATCCCTTCATCCTCACCAGGTTGTTTGCCATGGAAGATGACTTTTGCTTTCTCGGGAACTTCACAGCTGCCTACATCTTCTCCAGGGATTATTTCTACATGGACCTTTGATGTTCTCAGCAGGTGGAAGATTCCCTACATTCCGGTATTTAAAGAGAAACTCTGTCCCTCCTCTTCTGTAAAGTTAGATTGAGGTAACAGTGTATATTTAGGGTTAATAACATGTTCGATTTGGGTTAGGAATCTCTCTGCCGGATGAATAATGGTATTGGGAACCTGTGATATTTACAAGAATATATAGGTGAAATATAAGTATGAAAACAGAAATGTAGGTAAGATATGAAGCCAGAAGGGCATTGGGCCCTTGAGTGGGATACTTAGGTTTGAATTATGTTCTGCACATGTGTCTCAGATGAATTGATATAAAATGGCATAGGACCTTTTACCTTGAATGATTGATTGTTGAAGAGAACATCGAGTTAAAAAGTGATAGTCAGTAGGATTAGTAAGATAGTCAGTAGGTTTATAAAGAAGAGTGAGTATAGGATTTGGACCAAAAGTTCTTTAGCAATAGAGTTTCGGGTAGAGAGTGAATGTAAATGTCAGCATATGTGAAGTATGAGTCACAATGATGAACTAGGGAAAATATGTAGGAAAGCAGATATCAATAGAGATATTAGGAAATCAGGCAAAGTGTAAAGTGAGTGATAGAATTATACATTTCCAACAGGCTTGAGGTTGAATATATAATCTTAGGAAGAAACAAATATGTAGTCATCAATAGGATTGACATTTGAGAGCATTAGGTAACCAGGACATGGTTGTTTTTGGTAATCCATGCTCACTTTCCATTTAGGCTTTGATACAATCATGAGTTTGACCTTTGCTTTTTGTGTCCAGAATATTACTGTGATAAAATGTATATATAGATAAGGTGACATCAGTATTTCTTCCACCATTTCTGGGAGCAATATTTTGAAGAGGTACAAATTAGTAATGGGGGGACAAATAGGTGTACACTGTGTTTATGAATATAGAGATAATGCATTAATAGACCATACAGTGAATAAATAACATAACTGGTTCCAACTTTAAATAATGGATTGAATTGAAATGTGAAAATATACAGGAAATTTTATATTGATATGCATACATTCATTCCAACCAGTTTTACATCTAATGGTAATATTAATGTTATAGTTTATCATGAAGAGTGTGTGAGTTTAGCTTCAAAATTGATTATGGAAATCGAAAATGATGTGTTTGGAAAGAAGTCTCATGAAAAGACCAGTCAAGTAACATGGAAGAATTCATGTGTTCTGAAGCAGGAAGTGAAACAAATTCTTATTAATTTGCTAACTTGTGGATGAAATATATGTCCTATGATGTGCAAAAACTGAAGAAATACTAATGTACCAGTGTTGAATTAAAATAAAGGTCAAAATAGACATTAAGTCCCATAGGAATCTACTTGCATTGATGTTAAACTGGGTCTGTTACTGTAAAAATATTAGGATTTGTAAGCACCATTGATTGAAGTTAGTTCTCATACTGGGAAACAAATATGTATTTCAGGTAGATGAATATTTCTGAGAATAATCTTGTGAAAAGTTGATTATAAATCCACATACATGAACATGAATGAATTGATGGAGTGTATATAAGAGACATATATTTCATATTTTATAAAATCTGGAGAGTGTGTGTGTGTGTGTATATATATATATATATATATATATATATATATATATATATATATATATACAGAAAAACACAAAAATACATTAAAAAGTATCAATATATATGCCAAACGTAATTTATCAGTAATATATATCATCCACAGATGAAAATATATTTATTTTACTGAACATGGATTTATGTATAAATTGTTCTACTGGGAAGCTCACCCATAGTTTTAATTTTCAGTTCCACCAGCGTTTACGAGATCTCTTCTCACAACTTGTTTCTGCCCAGTCAGCCAACTCAAAAAAATGTACGTGTGAGACCACGTAGGATTCTATATTTGCATATAAAAATACATGTGCTGAGTAGGCTACATAGAAAGGAAGACAGGAATTTACATATGTGTTAACATTAAAAACACATGGAGGACTATTTCAATTAAAAATTGAGTAGATTTAGAATACCTACCCTCTATCATGCAAAAAGGAAGTCCAACAATACACCATGCCTGCTGTAAACTGCTTGTATTTTCATTCTGTTTGGGTATTTTTCTCCATCATATTAGGATTAGTAGTCAGAGTCTAGTAGGGTATGAGATAGTGTCAAGAATTCAGTATTTCAAATGGAAAATTGTAAAATGAATCAATGTGTATGCAAATGTGTGCTACACAAAAATTTTCCCATTCAGAACAATGCCTTGACATTACCTTCACCCCAAGTAAGACACATTTAGAGGAGAAGAGTTAGACAATCTTTGAATGCATATCTGAAATGAAAAATGTTCAGGAGTTCACAACCTTGGAGTTGGTAGAGGAGTTTCCAAAAGTAAGGGAAAGTGTAAAATCTCCACAAACATGGAGATTTACCAGCCTAAAGACTTCTGGAGAAACTGCCTCTAGGTTGGGCACTTGAAATATATGTTGTTGTCAGGAGCTTTAGCTTCCTTTCTAGTGAGACAATCAAAGCTTGGTCTGCACATCTGTGACCTGGAGGACATGGTTTATAATTCTCCAATGAACATGAAGCAGCAGTGTTGATTTCTCTCTTTGTAGGTAAACTATGGCCACTGGGTCTAAGTGTCTCCCCATGTAGACTGCTAAGCCATTAGGTCATCCTCCACTTTTCAAAACGTTTCTTGATACTGCACTCGGAGTTTGGTATTTGCTTCATGAAATACAAGCAGTTCAACTGGGACAAAGGGCTGGAGGAAGTTCTTTCACGTGTGGTGGGTCAGGGTCTGCAGGAGAATGCACCAACAGGGCTTGTATACCACATAGGTTGCTCCCTTGACCATAGAAACCTGATTTTGAACATTGCCCTGAAACCTCTCTATATAACCAGATGTCTTTACATAGAGGATCTGCTGGCTGCACCATGTCAGTCTCAAGCCATTTGGAAGCCAATGGCAGATCCACATGACCCCACCACAGATGTTTTATCACACACTTGCTCACCCCCGCTCTGGGCCCATTACTCAACAGGCTTCAAATGACTGGCATCTCTTTTCTACACCATTTTCATGAAAACCAGTCAATCAACACACTGTCTGGTACACTCATGATCAGCAACTGGACATCCAAATGTTCTCCAGTGCCACCTGGTCAAGGTAATTTCAAAAATTTCATGGTATTTATCTAGCCAATTTTCAAGGATGAAGTTGGAGACACTGTGGGTTTCAATTCATTCAGAAATTATTTAATGGTGAGGAAGCTCATTTCAATGAAAGCTCTGGAGAACTGTCACAGGCAAGGCTTCCCAAAGAGTGGCCAAAAGGTCACATGAAGCAAGGCCCATTGAGGTCTACAATTGAGGTCCATGTGTGTTTTGACTATCAAATATGTCTGACAAGTTTTTCAGAATAAAATTGTGTGATATCCTCCTGAGATTCCCAGTGCTCTGTGGAAAGCGACACTGGGCCTAGATCTCAGTTTCCAAGGGTGACTCTCATGCGTGGCCTCCTAAATCCCAACACAATTCATGGCAATATTTCTCTGAGGTAAGTTCCAGAACTCAGTCTCTAAGGGGAATGACACCATAGTTCAAGCCCATTTGGATCCAGTCATCTCTTCCAACCGCCACACGAATGACCACAATTAAAACCAAAACACTCCCACATGGCCCTCATCTTGTTAAATATAGACACTCATCATAAACTCTGGCTGGAGGTTTCCATGCGGGACGCATCCCAAGACAGTGTCCAAAATATTCTCCCTTGCCCCTCATTTGCCTAAAGTCAGGGTGGCCTGGACACCCTTCCTGTGAACCAGAAGTGATCAAATAGGCCTGCCGTTAATACTGCTCTGCTTCTCCAATTTGAGCACTATTGACTCTCAGGTATAGATTGTTTTATGTGATTTGGAGTCACGAGAAAACACAAGCACCTCTGCAGGACTTTGAAAAACTCATTTGACCAAAAGGATCCCTGTCTCACTTGATAGAGGTCAGGTACCTAACAGAGGAAGGCAAGAGACTCATCCACAATTACTGAATTTTTGCCATTATGGTTTTGATTGCACACATGGTATCTATCTTTAGATCCATCATGTGCTGAAAATTTAAGCCACAACCTCATACAGGGCTAGGAGGCTGATTCAAACACATCCCTTTCCAAAGCAAAGAACCACAAGTTATTCCCATTTATTTCCATTTTAAAACTGTTTTATTCAGGCTTCACAAAGGGGTGGCCTGAGGCAAAGACCTTCCTGACATTCAGGGCAACAGAACAATAGGTAAGCAAATGAACCAAAATATGGGTTCTTCACTGAGCGTTTACTGGTCACAATGATGTCTGAGTTTTCTAAGATGTTCCCATTTCCTATAGCTATCAAGTACATGGCCATGTCACAGAGCTTGGGGGTGGTATGTATCTTGGACACAAAACTATGAGGCTATTCTGGAGAGTGGCCAGAATTCAGGAAGAAAACAGGAACTTAGGAAGTTAGTAGGTGTTGCCCATCCATAAGGAAAGCCACAGTCCATTCATCAACTAGGCCTGATGAATGCTGGAAAGTTTTCCACTAGACAGGACACATACATTGATACATTCTCTTTTCGAATGTCTACAACCATGGACAGAGTGGGATACACAGACATAGAAGCACTCGCCTAGTCAAACGACTTTCTAGAAACAGTCCACTCCAATCAAAACAACAGCCTTTCCTACCTATTCTCAGAACATGAGACAAAACCACAAACTCACACCCACACCCACAAAGGCACCTCCTTAACTCAAGTAGGTCTGTGACTATCTGGAGTGTCCTCTGAATAGTGGGCCATACTATGTTCCCCTAAAATGGCCTGTACTGTCTCAGATCTGGTCTCCTTGGCCAACTCTGTGAAGTTGTCAACAGCCAGCGGTGAACCACTACCTGCTTTCTCAGTAAAGGCCCCTCTTCAGAGCTCTTCAGGCATTTGGCAATCCTCATATCAGTAGGTACCAAGGAAGACTGACTCTGTCCTTGGTAAATCCAAACAAGTGAGACCACTGGGATTGGGACTTGGACTGGCTCTCGGTGCCTGGCTTCCTGGATCCCAAATTCAGAGATTTCCATCACCAGGAAAGTGAGGTGAGGTCACTTCCTTCAGGAACTAAATGAGGTCACTGCCTTGGCAACCACTTTGTCCTACCAGATTCATCCAAGGTTCCCATGAGATGGAGGCTGCCACTACTTCCTGTGACACTTTCACAAGTTAGAATGGTATGTCAACCATAGGCACCTGGGAACAGCTCTCCACACCGGCATGGTTTGATCAATCTTCTCTACATTAAGAAAGGAGAGGCTGATTCAGACACATCCCTTAATACTGACCAGGTTGTTTGTCATGGAAGATGACTTTTGCTCTATTAGGTCCTTCATAGCTGCCTGCAACTTCTCCAGGGTATCATTTCTGCTTGTACCTTTGATGTTCTCAGCAGGTGGAAGAGCCCCTACATTACTGTATTGTAAGACAAACTCTCTCCCGGCTCTTCTGTACAGTTAGTTTGAGGGTACAGTGTATGGTTAGAGTAATAACAGGTTTGATTTAGGTTAGAAATCATACTGAGAAATGAACAATGGTATTGGGAACTCGCGATATTTACGAGAATATATAGGTGAAATATAAGTATGAAAACAGAAATCTAGATAAGGTTTGAATCCAAGAAGGGCATTGGGCTGTTGATTGGGATACTTAGCTTTGAATTATATTCTGCACAGATGTCTCAGATAAATTGATATACAATGGCATAGGACCTTGTACCTTGGATGATTGATTGTCAAAGAGAATTTCCAGTCAAAAAGGGATAGTCGGTAGGATTAGGAAGATAGTTGGTAGGTATAGAAAAAAGAGTGAGTATAGGATTTCGAACAAAAGTTCTGTAGCAATAGGGTTTCGGATAGAGAGTGAATGTAAATTTCAGCACATGTAAAGAGTCAGTCACAATGATGAACTCAGGAAAATATGTATGAAAGCAGATATCAATGGAGACATTAGGAAATCAGGAAAAGCATAAAGTGAGGGTTAGTATTAGTCATTTTCAACAGGGTTGAGGTTGAATATATAATCTTAGAAAGCAACAAATATGTAGTCACCAATAGGATTGATTTGCGAGCATTAAGCAACCTGGAAATGGATGTTTTTAGAAATCCATGCTCACTTTCCATTTAGGATTTGGTGAAAGGTTAATAAGATAGGTACTTGTCACTTCCTGTTTTTCTGTATGCTTAACAAAACACTGTTGAAACCTTGAGGACTGTTTGCTAATTTTTTCCCCAGAATGTGCTGTCCCTGACTGCCAAACAGAGAATGTACACCCTCACCTGTTTGCACGCAAACCGCCCACTCGCCCTGACCCATCAATAAGCTTCCCTCCCTGCCCTCTTCAAGGAAAGTATATAAGCTCTGCTTAAGCTGTTCTCATTGCTCTCTGCTCTATTCAAGTGAGCACTGAGCCCCAGATTGCTAGACTCCCAATAAACCCAGGGTAACTTTTGATGTGGAGGGGACCCCAGTAACCTTTGAAGTGGATACAGGGGCAGTATACTTAGTCCTTAAGGCCCCACTGGGCCCTCTATCAAATAAAAGCTCTCTAGTTCAAAGTGCTAACACCAGTAAATATGGGAATTAGACAACTAAGAAAACCATGGACATGAGGAAAGGAAAAATCCATCACTCCTTCCTAATAATCCCAGAATGCCTGGCCCCATTGATGGGCAGAGATCTGCTCACCAAGCTCCGGGCCAAAATGACTTTTAACCATGAAGGCCCCAAAATGATATTTCTAAATCCTTTAGTATAAACTCCTATATTCACGGCTTTAAATATGTCAGTAGAAGATGAACAGCAACTCTTCACACCCCCCAAGACTGATCAAACAGGCAAGCTACCCCAGAAATGGATAACAGATTACCCAGATGCCTGGAAAAAAAACTGCTGGGTTAGGACTAGCCATGAAACAACCTCCAAAAACAGTGGAGTTCAAAACCTCAGCCTCCCCAATCAATGTCAAAAAATATCCTCTGAGCAAAAAAGCTAAAGATGGGATAAGGCCCCATATTCAGAAATATCTGGCCTTAGGGTCCTAAGGCCTTGTCAATCATCCTAAAACACTCCCCCGCTACCAGTATAAAAAGCCAGGAGCCGGGGACTATCCCCCATTAAAGACATAAGAGAGACCTACAACAGAGTGTAGGACATTCACCCCAGTGTACCTAATCCGTACAATCTGCTTATCACTCTGAACCCTGAGAGGAAATGGTATACTGTTCTGGACTTAAAAGATGCTTTCTTTTGCTTGCCTCTGCATAAATATAGTCAGTTGCTGTTTGCTTGCTAGTGGGTAGACCCAGAAACTGGAACGTGTGGTCAACTAACTTGGACTAGACTCCCCAAAATGGTTGAAAAACTCCCCCACTCTCTTTGATGAAGCCCTCCAAAGAGATCTCAACAGCTTCAGAACTACGCACCCCGAAGTCACCCAGCTTCAATACGTGGATGACCTGCTACTGGCACCCAACACCAAGGATATCTGTGAATCTGGGACCCAAGCAGTATTATGTGAGCTTCCTCAACTCGGGTATAGAGCTTCTTCCTAAAAGGCCCAAATTTGCCAGCAAGAAGTAATCTTCCTGGGCTATTCCTTTAGGGGCAGTAAACGATGGCTCACTGAGCCCAGAAATCAAACGGTTGTGCAGAAACCACCCCCATCTAACAGCAGACAACACAGAGAGTTTCTTGGGACTGCTGGGTTTTGCAGGTTAAGGATTCCTGTGTTTGGGTCCTTAACTTCTCATTTACACCCGCTGTTAAAGGAGATGCCCAATTCTAATGGACCCCTGAGATCCAGCAAGCTTTTGATAATATCTAAGGACACTGACACTGTACTCCTCAACTTCACTGAGCAAAGCCTGAAATTTCAGAAAGCCCTACACTACGTTAAAAATGTACATCAGTTCACTCACCTTGGTTCAAAGAAATTGCAGGCATTCCTGAAGGATCAAGAACAGAGTTTTCCACTAACCGACTCACAGTGAAAGGAAATAACTGAACAGGTAAAAAAATGCCTGTCGGGTCTGTCAATAGGTTAATGCTTACCCTTCCAACTTTCCTGCAGGAAAGCACCTACGAGGAACCAGACCAGGACAATTCTGGGAAGTGGACTTTACTGAAATTAAGCAAGCATGGTATGGACTTAAATATCTCCTACTCTTTGTAGATATATTTCAGGATGGATTGAAGCCTCCCACCCCAAAAAAAAAAAGGCGCAAATGGTGGTCAAGAAGATCCTGAAAGATATTTTTCCAAGGTACGGCCTGCCTAAGGTAATAGGGTCTGATAATTGACCAGCGTTCATGGCCCAGGTAACTCAGGGGTTAGCCAGGACCCTGGGGATTAATTGGAAGTTACATTGTGCTTATAGACCCCAGAGTTCAGGACAGGTAAAAAAATTAAATAGAACCATTAAAGAGACCTAAACGGAATTAAGCTTAAAGAGTAGCATAAAAGATTGGACTATGCTCCTGCCTTATGCACTATTTCATGCAAGAAATACTCCCTCTGTTTCTTTGTGTAACCTCACCCCCTATGAAATTCTCTATGGGGCCCCATCTCCAGTAAGGGACCTAACCCTAACTCAAAGATCTAACGATCCCTTCCACACCACCTTGCTTGACAGACTTAAAGTTCTGGAAGGAACTCAGCAATACCTGTGGAAACAGCTGGCCACTGCCTACCAACCTGCTGAAGAGGGTACTCCACATCTATATCAAGTAAGAGACTTTGTCTACATAAGACAACATCAGGTGTCATCCCTGGAACCCGGCTGGACAGGACCATACCAGGTGCTACTTATAACACCTACAGTGCTAAAGTTAGACGGAATCACTTCCTGGTTCCTAATTCTCATCTCAAGCCTGTGCCCTGTCCAGAATCTGGCTGAAAAATGAAAAAGACTGGTAACATTTTCAAATTGTATATTCACCATGTGAATAAGACTATAGACTCTCCAATTGGTCACCAGTAGTCCTAACCCTCATCAACCCGTTCAGCAGCGATGGCTGATCACAAATCCTACTAGACAAGAAGTATGGTCTATCGCACATACAGCCCACTTAGGGACCTGGTGGCCATCTCTCCATCAAGAAATTTGTCAGCTGGCTATACGTCTTTCCTATTGGGAAATCCCTGATGAAGAGGATCCCCAAAAATTCCATTAAATACTTTCCATACAATAGATAATGGAAACAAACATTATGGATGTAGGGACACGCGAGCCAGATGCAGGTTGGCTAGCCTAGATTACTATGTTTGCCTGGCGGACTACCAAAGCCAAAAACAGCCACGACTGTGTGGGGGAAAAGCCAACTTCTTCTGTAAATAATGGGGATGTGAGGATACAGGGGCTACCTGGTGGAAGCAAAACTCCTCATCAAATTCAGTACACAGCATTGGCCATATTACCAGTTAGATAACAAAAACCGATGGCCACCAGAAGGGTCTCTAGATCCTCAAATTTTGCGTGACCTTTTCAACTTCGACAAGTGCTCAAAAGTGTGGAAGGAAATTCCCCTACGTGTAGGCCTTTTCCCTCCTATGCTCAAATCCTGAACTATGCTTCTCCAATAGATACTCACCGGCAGCCTTCTGCCCCAGACTCTCTGCTGTCACTCCCACATCAGCAACCTGATTTCTCAGCTCCAGTTACTAGATCAAAAACCCAAATTTCCGTCGGTTCTCAGACCATTGCCCCTTGCTGAGCTTGCAGGTACTGAGGTACCCTTCCACCCACTCACTCCTCTCTCCTCCTGTCAGTGCCCACACCGGGTCCCACCAGGTCCTCTTACCAGCTAACCCAAAGCTCAAACCAGCTAAGGAGTGCCCTCAGACGCCTATCAAAGATGTAATTAAAATGGCATTTAAAGTTGCTTTGTCATCACTGAAAACAGGTTACTAAGAATTTAAAGTCCCTCACAGGCTTTTTGGGATACTCACTCCCGTCTTCCCCTCTGCTCTACCTGTTCTACTGCTCAAGTTTTGTTGCCAGGAAAATCCCAAACCCCTTTCCCATAATTCTTTTATATCTCTTTTTCCTCATCCTCAGATCCACGGAGCTGCTCTCATCCCCTGCCTTCCCTGTCTTCCCCTCTGTATCAGGCCCACAGAAAAGTCTTAAATGACCTTCTCCAGAAGTCTTCACCATGGCTGACTTTAAGCCTTTCAGCAACACAGTTCCTATAAAAGAGTTCAATGTAGATAAACTTCCTCTATTCGTGTTGCTCTGTTCTACTTGGCCACTGGCTGGAAAAATCAGCACTCCTAAGCTAGACACCCCCTTAGTAGTTTTTAACAAAATATATGAAGAAGGCCTCTGCCCTAGAGCTGGGGCTTCATAGAGATGGCTACATTTCTAAGATATAGAAGTTACCAACTGGGCTCCATGGTAACAGCTGGCAGGGAGGAAAAGAAAAAAAAGAAGAAAAAAGCTCTCCCCCTCCCAGGTGTCCTTAAGAAGTTAACTTTCCCAGAACAGAGGAAAAAAAAAACAGAAACAAAAACTGCTTTTTGTGAACTTCTGCAGACTGTGAACTTCTGAGCCCCTTCCCTTACATGCTGGGTACAAAATTCTGAAACAACCTAAACTTTGGGTTCAGGGATTAATTGATTACAACAGAAGCAATGCCCTCTAAATCCGGATGCAACCAAATAAGACTGTTTCCCTGTCTTCTGTGCTATCTTAGGTACCTTGCCTTGTCCATCTCTACAGCAGTACAATTCTATACACTTAAACATTGTTTATGTTTTCATAAAATGGTCAACAGATGTGATTAATTATGTAATGGTGCAGATGTTTTCCAGAGTGCTCTATCATGACGCAGGTACATTTAAATATCAAATAGGGGGGCAAACAACCCGGTTCTGCCAGGAACCTGTATCCCTCACTTTAGTCATCCTATTATGAATAGGAGTTGCTGCAGGGGTGGGCACAGGAACCACTGCCCTGGTCCATGGGACACAACAAATGACCCAATTAGAAGCAGTAATAGACCAAAACTTAAAGATATTAAAAACCTCCTTCACAGCTTTACACAAATCTTTAACCTCTCTCTCTGAAGTTATTTTACAGAACAGTCGAGGGTTGGACCTCCTCTTCATGAGAGAAGGGGCCTTCGTCCTGCATTGAGGGAAGAATGTTGTTTTTATGCCGACCATACTGGAGTTGTAAAAGAATCTATGATTAAATTAAGAAGATGCCTTGAAGAGCATCAACAAGAGAGAGAGGCCCAAAAAAGGTGGTTTGAGTCTTGGTTCACAAAGCCCCCTCATTAACTACATTTTCATCAGCCCTGGCCGGTCCATTAATAATCCTCATATTATTGGTAATTGTAGGACCCTGTTTGATCAACCGTGTAGTTTCCTTTCTCCATGCTCAAATTGGACAAGTTAAACTTATGGTAATCAGAAAACAATATACCACACTAGTAAACATAAAATGTGACACCCCCAATGATCATTTTTATGATTAAAAGTAACCAAAAGAAGAAGTGGGGAATGAAAGGTTAATAAAATAGGTACTTGTCACTTCCAGTTTTTCGGTATGCTTAACAAAACACTGTTGATGTCTTGAGAACTGTTTGCTAATCTAGTTCCCTGAAAGTGCTGTACCCAACTGCAAAACTGCAGAATGTACTTCCTCACCCATTTGGACGCAAACCGCCCACTCGCCCTGACCCATCAATAAACTTTCCTATCTGCCCTCTCCAAGGAAAGTATATAAGCTCTGCTTAAGCTGTTCTCAGGACTCTGTGCTCTATTCAAGGGAGCTCTGACCCCAGCATGCTGGACCCCCATAAATCCTTGGCTGTTGCATGAGACAGTCTCTGGTAGTCTCTTCCTCGGACACTCGCCTGACCTTTACATTGGTAAAATAATAAGTGTCATCTTTGCTTTTTGTGTCCAGAATATTACTGTGATAAAATGTATATGTAGATAAGGTGACGTGAGTATTTCTTCCACCATTTCTGGGAGCAATATTTTGAAGATGTATAAATTAGTATTGGGGGTACAAATAGGTATATCCTGTGACTCTGAATATAGAGATAATGCATGAATAGACCATAATGTGAATAAATAATACAATGGGTTCCAAATTTAAATAATGGATTCCATTGATATCTGAAAATATACAGGAAATCTTATATTGATATACATACATTCATTTCAACCACTAATACATCTAATGGTAATATTAGGATTATGGTTTATCATGAAGAGTGTGTGAGTTTTGCTTCAAAAGTGATCATGGAAATTAAAAATAATGTGTTTGGAAAGAAGTCTCATGAAAAGCCCAGTCAAGAAACCTAGAGGAATTTATGTGTTCTGAAGCAGGAAGTGATGAAAGTGAAACAACTGCCTATAAGTTTGCTAACTTGTGGATGGAATATATATCCTATCATGTGCATAAATTGAAGAAATAGTATTGTACCAGTGCTGAATAAAAATGACCTTCAAAATACACATCATGTCCCACTGGAATCTACTTGCATTGATGTTAAACTGGGTCAGTTACTGTAAAAATAATAGTATTTGTATGCAAAATAAACTGAAGTTAGTTTTAAGTACTGGAAACAAATATGTATTTCAGGTGGATGAATATTTCTGTGAAAAATCTTGTGAAAAGTTGATTATAAATCCATATACATGAACATGAATGAATTTAGAGAGTGTATATAAGACACATATATTTCTGGAGAGTATATGTACATATATATATATATATATATATATATATATATATATATATATATATACACACACACACACACATACACACACACACACAAAATACACACACACACACAGACATTAAATTAGCAATATATATGCCAATCGAAATTTATCATGATATATATATCATCCACAGATGCAAAAATATTTCTTTAATTGAACATGGATTTATGTATAATGTTGTTCAACTAGGAAGCTCACCTATAGGTTGAATTTTCAGTTCCAACAGCGTTTAAGAGGAGTGACCACTTCTCACAAATTGTATTTGCCAAATCAGCCACCTCACAAAAATGTACATGTGATACCAGGTATGATTCTATATGTGCATTTAAAAGTACATGTGCTAAATAGGATACAGAGAAAGGGAGACAGGAATTCACATATTTGTTAACCTTAAAAACACATGGAGAACTATTTAAATTAAATATTGACTAGATTTATAACACCTACCATTAATCATGCAAAATACAAGTACAACTATACACTATGATTTCTCCTAACTGCTTGTATTCCTATTCTGTTTGTGTTATTTTTCTCCATCATATTAGGAGTAGTAGTCAGAGTCTAGTAGGGTATGGGTTCATGTCAGAGATTCAGTATTTTGAATGGAAAATTGTAAAATGAATGCAATGTGTATGTAAATATGTGCTACAAAAAAATGTTCACACTCTCATCCAGAACATTGCCTTGACATTGCCTTTGTTCCGAGTAAGACACAATTAGAGGAGAAAAGTTAGAAAATCTGTGAATATATATCAGGAATGAAAAATGCTCAGGAGTTCACAACCTCCGAGGTGGTAGAGGAGTTTTCAAAAGTAAGGGACAGGGTAAACATTTCTCAAACATGGAGCTCTGCTGGTGTAAAGACTTCTTGAGAAACTTCCTCTGAGGTTGGGCACTTAAAAATATATGTTGTTGTTAGGAGCTTTAGCTTCCTTTGTTGGGAGACCATCAAATCTGGGTGTGCAACAATGTGACCTGGAGGATATTGTTTCTAATTTTCCAATGAACATGAGGCAGCCATGCTGAATACTCTTTTTGTAGTTTAACTATGGTCACTGGGTTGTAAGTGTCTCCACGTGTGGACTGTGAAGCCATTTGGTCGTTCTCCAATTTTCGTGGTGTTTCTCACAGGTGCACTGGGAGTTTGGTATTTGCTTCATGAAATTCAAGGAGCTAAACTGGGACACAGTGCTGGAGAGAGTTCTGTCCCGTGTGGAGGGTCACGGTCTGCATGAGAATGCACCAACCAGGATTCAATTCCACATAAGTTGCCCCCATTTCCATAGCAACCTGATTCTGAACATTGCCCTGAAACCTCTCTATATAAAAAACACCTTTGCATAGAAGGGTCTGCTGGCTGTACCATGTCAGTCACAAGCCTTTGGGAAGCCAATGGCAGATCCACATGTCACCACCACACATGTTTTATCACACACCTTCACACCACTGCTCTAGGCCCACTAATGAGCAGGATCCAACTTACTGGCATCACTGTTCTACACAAATTTCATGAAACCCAGTAAATCAAGGCACTGTCTGGTACACTCATCATCAGCAACAGGACATCCAAAAGTTCTCCAGTGCCACCTGGTCATGGGAATTTCAAAAATTTCATGGTATTTATCAAGCCATTTGTCAAGGATGAAGTTGGAGGCTCTGGGGGTTTCAATTCATTCAGGAACCATTAAATGTTGAGGAAGCTCATTTCAATGAAAGCTCTAGAGAACACTCACAGGCAAGGCTTCCCAAAGAGTAGCCAAAAGGTCACATGAAGCCAGGCCCATTGAGGTCTACAATGTGAGGTCCATGCGTGTTTTGACTCAACTGTGGCTGCAAAGTCTTTCAGAATAAAATCATGTGATATCCTGGCTGAGATTCCCAGTGCTCTGTGGAAAGCCACTCTGGGCTAGATCAAAGGTTCCAAGGGCAACTCTCATGCATGGCCTAGTAAAATTCAAACACAATTGATGACAATGCTTCTCTGAGGTCAGTTCCAGAACTCAGACTCTAAGGGGAATCACACCAGAGTTAAAGCCCAGGTAAACCCAGGCATCTCTTCCAACTGCCACACAACTTACCACAATTCAAAACAAAATTCTCCCACATGGCCCTTATCTTCTTCCATGTAGACCCTCATCATAACCTCTGGATGGAGTTTTCCATGAGGGACACAGACCAAGACAATGTCCAAAATAACCTACCTTTCCCCCGATTTGCCTAAAATCAGTGTGGCCTGGAAACCCTGACTGTGAACGAGGAGTGATCAAATAGGTCTGCCATTAATACTGCTTGGCTTCTCCAATTTGAGGCCTACTGACTGTGGGGTTTAGATTCTTTATGTGAATTGGAGTAATGAGAACACCCAAGCACGTATGGGCTAGCCTCTGCAGGGCTTTGAATAACTCACTTGACCCAAAGGATCCCTATTCTCACTTGATAGATGTCAGGAACCTTTGAAAGGAAGGCGAGAGTCTTCATCCACAATGACAGCTCTTTTGGCTATTTTGGTTCTGTATGCATCCATGGGATCTTTCTTTAGATCCATCAGGTGCTGAGAATCTAAGCCACAGCCTCACACAGGGCCAAGAGGCTGATTCAGACACACCCCTTTCCAAAGCAATTAAGCAAAGAGCCCTAGGTGATGCCCATTCATTTCCATTTGAAAACTGTTTTCTTC
Source organism: Callospermophilus lateralis (assembly GCF_048772815.1). Classification (NCBI taxonomy): domain Eukaryota; kingdom Metazoa; phylum Chordata; class Mammalia; order Rodentia; family Sciuridae; genus Callospermophilus; species Callospermophilus lateralis. Next base: position 207,429 of record NW_027513033.1, read on the forward strand.
AGGCTTCACAAATTGGTGGCCCGAGGCAAAGAACTTCGTGACATTCATAGAAACAGAATAATAGGTAAGCAAAAGGAGTACATATCCCACTTGAATCAAAGTGTGAAATATGATATATCAAGAACTATGTAATGTTTTGAACAACCTACAATAAAAATTAATTAAAAAAAAAAAGGCCCAAAGCAGGGTTTCTCCACTGAGATTTAGTGGTCACACATATTTCTGATTTTTCTGAGATGCTCACAATTCACTTGAGCTATCCAGTACATGGTCATGTCACAGAGCTTGGAGGTGGTACATACCTTAGAGACAAAACCATGAGACTATTCTGGAGAGGGGCCAGAATTCTGGAAGAAAACTGTAACTTAGGAAGATTGCAGGTGTTACCCATTGATAAGGCAATCTGAACTCCATTCATAAATTGGGCAGGATGAATTCTGGGAAGCTTTCTACTAGACAGGACACATCCATTGATGCATTCTTTTTTTCTAATGAGTACAACCACGGACACAGTGAGGTAAACAGACATAGAAACACTCGCCTTGTCAAATGACTTACAATAAACAGTTCATTCCACAGCACATAAAGCGCCTTGCCTACCTATTCTCAGAAAATGAGACAAAACCACAAACCAACACCCACAAAGGCAGCTCCTTCCCCCAAGAAGGTCTGTTACTATCCGGAGTGTCCTCTGACTGGTGGGCCATATTATTTTTCCCCTAAATGGCCTGAAATGTCTCAGATCTGGTCTCCTTGGCCAACTCTGTGAAGGTGTCAGGACCCAGAGGTGAGCCACTACCTGCTTTCTCAGGAAAGGCCCCTCTTCAGAGCTTTACTGGCATTTTGCAATCCTCACATCAATAGGTACCAAGAAAGACTTACTCTGTCCTTGGTAAATCCAAACAAGTGAGACCACTGGGACTGGGACTGGGACTGACTCTGGGTGCCTGGCTTCATGAATCTCAAGTTCTGAGATTTCCTTCACTAAGGAAGTGATGTGAGGTCACTTCCTTCAGGAACTGAATGAGGTCACTGCCTTGGCAATCACTTTGTCCAACCAGTGGCTTCCAAGTCTCACATGAAAAGGAGGCTGTCCCTAATTCCTGTGACACTTTCACAAGTTAGAATCTTATATCAACCATAGGCACCCGGGAACAGCTACCCACACAGGCCTGGTTTGGTCCATCTTCTGTACATTAAGAATAGAGAGGCTGATTCAGACAGAAACCTTCATCCTGACCAGGTTGTTTGCCATTGAACATGACTTTTGCTCTCTCAGGTCCTTCATAGCTGCGTATATATTCTCCAGTGATCATTTCAGCATGGAACTTTGAGGGTCTCAGTAGGTGGAAGACCCCCTACATTTCTTTACTGTAAGACCAACTCTGTCCCTTCCCTCTGTAAATTTAGATTGAGGGAACAGTGTATGGTTAGGGTTAACAACATGTTTTATTTGTGTTAGGAATCATTCTGCTGGATGAATAATGGTATTGGGAACCTGAAATATTTATAAGAATATGTATTTGAAATATAAGTATGAAAAGAGAAATCTAGGTAAGATTTGAAGCCAGGAAGGGCATTGGGCCCTTGATTATGATATTTAGCTTTGAATTACATTCTGCAATGTGGTCGCAGGTAAATCTACATACAATGGAATAAAACCTAGTACCTCAGATGCCTGAATGTCGAAGAGAACATCCAGTCAAAAAGGGATAGTCAGTAGGATTAGGAAAATAGTAGGTTTAGGTTGAAGAGTGAGTCTTTGAGTTGGAAATATAGTTCTTTAGCAATAGGGTTTCGTTTAGAGACTGAATGAAAATATCAGCACATATGAAGAGTCAGTCACAATGATGAACTGGGGAAAATATGTAGGAAAGCAGATATAAAATAGAGACATTAGGAAATCAGGCAAAGTATAAAGTGAGTAACAGGATTAGACATTTTCAACAGGGTTGAGGTTGAATATATGATATTAGAAGAAACAAATATGTAGTCATCAATAGGATTGAAATTTGAGAGCATTAGGCGACCTGGACATGGATGGTTTTAGTAATATATATTCACGTTCAATTTAGGTTTTGGTACAATCATAAGTGTTACCTTTACATTTGTGTCCAGAATATTACTGTGATAAAAATGTATATGTAGATCAGGTGATATGAGTATTTCTTCCACCATTATGGGGAGCAATATTTTTACAACCTATAAATTAGTATTGGGGAAAAAAATAGGTGTACCCTGTTTTGATGAATATAGAGATGATGAATGAATAGACCAAACTGTGAATAAATAATATAACTGGACCCAACATTAGAAATTGGAATTGGAATAAATTGATATCTGAAAATATACAGGAAATCTTATATTGATATTGGCATACATACATTCATTACAACCAGTTCTACATCTAATGGTAATATTAGTGTTACGGTTGATCATGAAGAGTGTGTGAGTTTTGCTTCAAAATTGATTATGCAAATCAGAAATAATGTGTTTGCAAAGAAGTCTCATGAAAGACCAGTCAAGAAACATGGAGGAATACATGTGTTCTGAAGCAGGAAGTGATTGAAAGTGAATCAAAAGTTTTAAATTTTGAAATTTTGGATGAAACATTTATCCTTTGATGTGCATAAACTGAAAAAATAGTACTGTACCAGTGTTGAATAAAAATGAATGTCAAAATACACATCATGTCCAATAGGAATCTACTTGCATTGATATTAACCTGGGTAAGTTACTGCAGAAATATTAGGATTTGTATGCACCTTTCATTGAAGTTAGTTTTCAGTACTAGTAAACAAATATGTGTTTCAGGGGGATGAATATTTCTGAGAATAATCTTGTAAAAATTTGATTATAAATCCACATACATGAATATGAATGTATTTAGGGAGTGTATAATAAGACACATATATTTTATATTTTAAAAAATCTGGAGATTGTATATATATATATATATATATATATATATATATATATATATATATACACACAAACACAAAACACACACAGACATTAAAGAGTAGCAGTATATATGCCAATCGAAATTCATGGTGAAATATATATCGTCCACTGATCCAAAAATATTAATTTTACTGAACATGGATTTATGAATAATGTTGTTCAACTAGGAAGATCACCCATAGGTTGAATTTTAAGATCCAACAGCATTTACGAGGAGTTATCTCTTCTCATAATTTTTATCTGCCACGTCAGCCTCCAAACAAGTATGTACATGTGATACCAGCTAGGATTCTATATGTGCATATAAAAATACATTTGCTGAATAGGCTACAGAGAAAGGGAGATAGAAATTCACATATTTCTTAACTTTAAAAACACATGGATAACTATTTCAATTAAAAATTATCTAGATTTATAACACCTACCCTACATAATGCAAAAGGCAAGTCCAACTATACACCATGCCTTCTCTGTACTGCTTGTATTTCTATTCTGTTTGGGTTATTTTTCTCCATCATATTAGGATTAGTAGTCAGAGTCTAGTAGGGTATGGGTTAGTGTCAGGGATTCAGTATTTTTAATGAGAAATTGGAAAATGAATCCAATGTGTATGCAAATATGTGCTACACAAAAATCTTCCCACTCTCATCCACAACAATGCCTTGACATTACCTTCACCCCAGGTAAGACACAATTAGAGGAGAAGAGTTAGAAAATCTGTGAATGCAAATCTGGAATGGAATATGCTCAGGAGTTCACAACCTTGGAGGTGGTAGAGCAGTTTCCAAAAGTAAGGGACATGGTAAACACTCCACAAACATTGAGCTCTGCTGGCCTAAAGACTTCTTGAGAAACTGCCTCCGAAGCTGGGCACTTGAAATATATGTTGTATTAAGGAGTTTTAGCTTCTTTTGTAGTGAGACCATCAAAGCTGGGTCTGCATCTATATGACCTGGAGAACATGGATTCTTATTTTCAAATGAACCTGAGGCAGCAGTGCTGAATTCTCTCTTTGTAGGTAAAGTGTGGCCACTGGAGGCTAAGTTTCATCCCGTGTGGACTGTGAAGCCATTTGGTCCTCCTCAAATTTTTGTGGTGGTTCTTGCTGCTGCACTGGGGCTTTTGGTTCTTGCTGCTGCACTGGGCTTTTTGAACAACAAGTTCAACTGGGACACAGTGCTAGAGGGAGTTCTGTCACGTGTGGTGGGTTAGGGTCTGCAGGAGAATGAAACAACCAGGCTTCTTTCTCACATAGCTTGCACCCTTGACCATATCAACCTGATTCTGATCATTACCTTGAAAGCTCTCCAAATAAAAAGATGCCTTTACAAATAAGGGTCTGCTGGCTGCACCATGTCAGTCACAAGCCATTTGGAAGCAAATGGGCTAATCACATGGACCCACCACAGATGTTTTATCACACACGTGGCTACCACTACTCTAGGCCCACTACTCAGCAGGCTCCAACTTACTACCATCTCTGTTCTACATTATTTTTATAAATTCCAGTCAATCAAGGCACTCTCTGGTACACTCATGATCAGCAGCAGGACATCCAAAGATACTCCAGTGCCACCTGGTCATGGGAATTTCAAAAATTTCAAAGTATTTATCTAGCCATTTTTCAAGGATGTAGTTGGGAGGCACTGTGGCTTTCAAGAACCATTAAATGTTGAGGAAGCTCATTTCAGTGAAACTCTGGAGAACTTTCATAGGCAACGCTTCCCATAGAGTGGCCAAAAGGTTACATGAAGCCAGGCCTATTGAGGTCTACAATGTGAGTTCCATGTGTGTTTTGACTCTCAAGTATGGCTGCCAAGTCTTTAAGAATAAAATCATGGGATAATTTGGCTGAGATTCCCAGTGCTCTGTGGAAAGCCACCCTGGACCTTGATCTAAGTTTATAAGGGCGACTCTCATGCATGGCTTCCTAAAATCCCAACTCGATTCATGGCAATACTTCTCTGAGGTCACTTCCAGAACTCAGTCTCTAAGGGGATTCACACCAGAGTTCAAACCCAGGTGGACCCAGTCATCTCTTCCAACTGCCACACAAATGACCACAATTAAAACCAAAATAGTCCCACATGGCTCTCATCTTCTTCCATATAGACACTCATCATAACCTCTAGCTGGAGGTTTCTATGAGGAGCGCAGGACAAGACAGTGTCCAAAATACGCACTCTTGCTTGTCATTTCCATAAAGTCAGAGTGGCCTGGACACCCCTTCTGTGATCCAGAAGTGATCAAAAAAACCTACCATTAATACTGCTCAGCTTCTCCAATTTGAGGCCTACTGACTGTGGGGTTTAGATTCTTTATGTGCATTGGGGTCATGAGAAAACCCAAGCACCTATTGGCTAGCCTCCGCAGGGCTTTGAAGAAGTCATTTGACCCAAAGGATTCCTATTCTCACTTGATAGAGGTCAGGAACCTTACAGAGGAAGGCAAGAGATTTTATCCACAATGACTGCTCTTTTGGCCATTTTGGTTTTGGATGCACACATGGCATCTTTCTTTAGATCCATCAGGTGCTGAGAATGCAAGCCACAGCCTCACACACAGCCAACAGACTGGCTTAGACACATCCCTTTCAAAAGCAATTACTCAAAGAGAGACAGGTGATGCTCATTCATTTCCATTAGAAAACTGTTTTATTCAGGTTTCACAAAGTGGTGCCTTAGGCAAAGACCTTCCTGACATTCAGTGCTACAGAACAATAGGTAAGCAAAGGCCCAAAGCAGGGATTCTCCACTGAGACACTCATGATCACACAGATATCTGAGTTTCCTGAGATTCTCGCCATTCCCTTCAGCTATCCAGTACACGGCCATGTCACAGAGCTTTGAGGTGCTACATATCTTGGTCACAAAACCATGAGTCTATTCTGGAGAGTGGCCAGAATTCAAGAAGAAAACAGAAACTTAGGAAGACAGCAGGTCTTGCCCATCAATAAGGCAAGCCTCCGTCCTTTCATAAATTGGGCAGGATGAATGTGGGGAAGCTTTCTCCTAGACAGGACACATCCATTGATGCATTTTCTTTTGTAATGTCTACAACCATGGACACAGTTGGATACACAGACATAGAAACACTTGCTTTGTCAAATGACTTACTAGAAACAGTTCATTCTAAACCAAAGAAACCGCCTTTCCTACCTATTCTCAGAGCATGAGACAAAACCACATACACACACTCATTCCCACAAAGGCACCTTTTTCCCCCAAGAGGGTCTGTGACTATCAAGAGTGTCCTCTGCCTTGTGGGCCATACTATGTTCCCCCGAAATGGCTTCTCTATTCTCAAATCTGGACTCCTTGGCCCACTCTGTGAAGTTGTCAGGAGCCAGCGGTGAGCCAATACCTGCTTTCTCAGGAAAGACCCCAATTCAGATCTTTCCTGGCATTTGGCCATCCTCACAACTGTAGATACCAAGAAAGATTGACTCTCTCCTTGGTAAATCCAAAAAGTGAGACTTCTGTGACTGTTATTGGGCCTGACTCTGGCTGCCTGTTTTCAGGGATCCCAAGTTCAGAGAGTTCCATCACCAAGAAAGTGAGGTAGGTCACTTCCTTCATGAAGTGAATGAGCTGACAGCCTTGGCAACCACTTTGTCCTAACAGTTGCTTCCAAGGGTCCCATGAGATGGAGGCTGCCCCTACTTCCTGTGACACTTTCACAAGTTAGAATGGTATATCAACCATTGGTACCGGGGAAAAGATCTCCACACAGGCCTGGTTTGGTCCATTTGCTCTATATTAAAAAGAGAGAGGCTTATTCAGACACATCCCTTCATAGTGACCAGGTTGTTTGCCATGGAAGCTAACTTTTGCTCTCTCAGGTCCTTCATAGCAGTCTACATCTTCTTCGGGGATCATTTCTGCATGGATCTTTGATATTCTCAGCAGGTGGAAGATCCCCAACATTCCTCTTTTGTAAGACCAACTCTGTCCCTGCACTGCTCTAAAGTTAGATTGAGGGAACAGTGTATGGTTAGGGTTAATAATATGTTCAATTTTGGTTAGCAATCATTCTGCTGGATGAATAATGGTATTGGAAACCTGTGATATTTACAAGAATATATAGGTAAAATATAACAGAAATCTAGGGAAGATTTGAAGCCAAGTAGGGCATTGGGCCCTTGAGTGGGATACTTAGCTTTGAATTATATTCTGCACAGATGTCTCAGATAAGTCAATATACAATGAAATTGGATCTTGTACCTCGGATGATTGAATAACAAACAGAACATCTAGTCATAAAGGAATAGTCCGTAGGATTACCAAGGTAGTCAGCAGGTTTATAAAGAAGAGTGAGTATAGGATTTGGACCAAAAGTTCTTTACAAATAGGGTTTCGGGTAGAGAGTGAATGTAAATGTCAGCACATGTGAAGAGTCAGTCACAATGATGAACAGGGGAAAATATGTAGGAAAGCAGACATAAATAGAGACATTAGGAAATCAGCAAAAGTATAAAGTGTGTAATTGGTTTAGACATTTTCAACAGGGTTGAGTTTGAATATATAATCTTAGGAAGAAACAAATATGTTGTCACAAATAGGATTGAATTCGAGAGCATTAGGTAACCAGGACTTGGATGTTTTTTTGTAATCCATGTTCACTTTCCATTTAGGCTTTTTTAAAATCATAAGTGTGACCATTGCATTTTGTGTCCAGAATATTATTGTGATAAAATGTATGTGTAGATCAGGTGACATGAATATTTCTTCCACCGTTTCTGGAGCAATGTTTTGTAGACGTATAATTTAGTATTTGGGGTACAAATAGGTGTACCCTGTGTCTATGAATATGCAGATTATGCATGAATAGACCATACTGTGTATAAATAATATAACTGGTTCCACTTTATATAATGGATTGAATTGATATCTGAAAATATAAAAGAAATCTCATATTGATATGCAATCATTCATTCCAACCACTTATACATCTAATGGTAATATTAGGGTTATATTTTATCCTGAAAAGTGTGTGAGTTTTGCTTCAAACGTGATTATGGAAATCAAAAATAATGTGTTTGGAAAGAAGTATCATGAAAAGAATAGTCAAGAAACCTGGAGGAATTCATGTGTTCTGAAGCAGGAAGTGATTGAATGTGAAATACATGCATATAAATTTGCGAACTTTTGAATGAAATATATACAGTATGATGTGCATAAGCTGCAGAAATAGTAATGTAGCAGTGTTGAATAAAAATGAACATCAAAATACACATCATGTCCCCTAGGAATCTACTTGCATTGATATTAATCTGGGTCAGTTACTGTAGACATATTAGGATTTTTATGCACCATTTACTGAAGTTAGTTTTCAGTACTAGGAAACAAATATGTATTTCAGGTGGATGAATATTCTGAGAATAATCTTGTGGAAACTTGATTTTAAATCCATATAAATCGCAAAACATTATAAACAAAAAACACACACAGACATTAAAATGTAGCGTAGTATATGCCAATTGAAATTCATCTTGAAATATATATCATCCACTGATCCAAAACTATTTGTTTAATGAACTTGGATTCATGAATAATGTTGTTCAACTAAGAAGCTCCCCCATAGTTTGAATTTTCTGTTCCAACAGTGTTTAGGAGGAGTGATCTCCTAAATGTGTATGCAAATATGTGCTACACAAAAATATTTCCACTCTCATCCAGAACAATGACTTGATATTACCTTCGCCCCAAGAAAGACACAATTGGAATAGAAGAGTTAGAAATTCTGTGAATACATATCTGGAATTAAAATGCTCGGGAGTTCACAACATTGGAGTTTGCAGAGGAGTTTCCAAAAGTAAGGGAGAGGCTTGATAGACCCAACCTGATTTTTTATTAAAATTGGGAACCATCTTGCCACAAAGCCGTGAAAAGATAATTTTGGCTTTACTCTAAATTACTGCAAATTCTGAACCTGCTTGGAACGCCTGCCCGTGCCTTGAACTCATCCACACCTGGCTCTCTGACCAGATAACAGTACTTTCTGAAACTTTAGTGACACCTCATAAATATTGGCCTTCCCTGGCCAGACAACAACCCTCTCTGAGGCCCTAATGGTCCTCATTATTTCTGATATTGGGGCCAGCAAAAAAAAAAAATGTAAACTACCATTAGTGTGATGCTTTCAAAGTTTTGTTATCTGTAACCACCCGTTTGTGTAACTTTCTGGGCTATATAGCTGGGCTGTAGGAAAGGTGGGGTTGCTGTCTTGTTCCCGCCATTTTGGGAAGGAGAGGCAGCCCAGCCTGTTGAAATAATAAGCTTGCCTTAATTTGATTTTAATTGGAGTCAGTGGTCTTTTCTTGCATCCTAGTCCAAAATTTTGGAGTTCCCCAGTGAGATGACCCTGCCCGAGCAGATCACAAAACCAGACTGCTGAAAATTCTGAAGCTGGCCTTCCCTCCAGGGCACTGGGCTGGAGAACCACTCTAGGAGGTGCACAACTTGAGATGTTCCAAGGCCTTGGAGTGAGCCGTCAGTCTGGGGAGCACTGCAGTGAACCACCACACTAAAACTATTATCAAGCCCCTGGTGGAGGAGGCCTCCATAGGTAAGTGGCGCCTTTATAACATCTGATATCTGGTTAAGGGAGATCTCTTCTGATGACAGAGAGGTGGCCTGGGGAGGCTCACATACACTCCTGTCCAGGACAGTAATGAGAATCATGCTGTCCTCTGTTCTGTTCTGTAGGGAATTCCTCTGGAAGGGTAGAGAGGTGCCGATGGGCACACACACGCTCCTACCCTGGAGCTTTAGCAAGATGTTGCATTGCTCCTCTGTTTTTCTGTTTCGGCACCAGCATTCTGTTTTTCTGTGTTTTGTTCTGTGGTCTATATGTTTTTTGTTGTTTTTTTTTGTGCGTTTTTTTGTTTGATTTCTGTGGTAAAATTTTAAGGATATTGGACGTGAAAAAGTGTAACAAAGCAAGTAAGACTGACACCCTTTCGACTGTGTTTTAATGAACTGTGATGAACTTTACCCACCTTTGTTAAGCAGGAAGAAAGAAGCCCCTAGCTGGCTGCCTGGAGCACACCCACTACACAGGGCAATGCCTGCTGGGGAACGAAGAACTGAGTATACCCCAGGTTAACAAGTGAAACTCTTTAAAATCCCTTGTCCCTCCAGATCATGAGAGTCACAACCTTTTGGCAGAGTCCCCTTGTTTTTCCTTTGTTAGCAAAGCAATAAACCTCCATTTTCTTTTTCTCAAAACCCTGTCCTCATTATTAAATTAGCATTAATTTGCTTCAGGGTCAGAAACCGAACTTTAAGTTACAAATTTTGATACCCGGCCCCGTCCCAGAACTTTTTGAGAGCTGACGACTGAAATGTTAGGAGATGGTGCATGCTTGGAGTGGACCCGAAACAGAAGAGCTAATCCTGTAAGTAAAAGGAGGGACTGAGGGACCCCAGCAACTGCCAAAGCCCTGTTGCTTCAGGGAATTCCCTCCTTCCTTCCCTGCACTGTAAGAATTATGACACCTCTGTCTTCTTTTAAAAGAGAAAAATAAAAAGGGGACACTAAATGCAGTAAAGTCACCATGGAGACCCTTGATTTTACATTTCAGGTAGCTTCTCTGTGAAAACATCTGGTCCCCTTGTGGGAACATCTGTGGTGCCACTGGTGCAGGAGATTTTTCTCTTATCTGCTCTGTTTTAAAGGCTTCTGTCTGTCAGCCATATTCTGGAGTTCCTTTCTGTCTGTCTTGTGCCTTTGTTTTTGGCACTTTAAGACATGTGCAATAATGTGTTTATATTATAAATTGTTTCTTGAGAATGATCTTAGCTGAATGTGTGTCTAAATGATGATGTTTTATTGTAAAAATCTGGTATCTGAATGCGTTTTTTGAAGCATTGCACAATATTGCAGTTAAAAGTCGGGTTTAGGTAATTGTTTAGTTTTTGATTTCAGATAATTCATGCCAAAGAACTTAAATACTTAGGATGGAAAACTAAAGAACTCTACTTCCAAGTTGGCAAGAAACTTCCCAATCATGCAGTCTTTTTTTCTCCAATTCTGAATTGGGTAGCCTGGGAAAATGTCACTGTGTTTACCAGTGTATTAATTTGGACAAGGATAGTAAATCATAGTATGATATCTGTTGACAAAACAAGATGTAAAGATATAAAATTTTGTGAATTGTATCTTAAACTTGTAGCATAATTTTCAACATCCTAACCAGAAAATTATGGTTAAAATGCCTTAGGCCTGAGGTGTCTGCTCAGAATAGCAGTTTTTTCCTGCTCCTTCCAGACCTCAGCCAGGACTTCTGTTGAAATGCAAATGAAAGTCTCCTGTAAGCTCAGTAGGAGACTGATCTGAGGCCTAAGGGAAAAAAATGGTAAATTGTATGGTATTTACTAATTACCGGCCAGTCATTTTTTCTAGGACTCATAATGTTTTCTTAGATTCTTTTTTTTTTTTTTGAGTTTATGATTTTGATCCTACAGACCTAGGTTAATGTTTTTCTGATCAGTTTTATCTTTGACCAACTGTGGAGTTTTAAAAACATTGCAATGGTGATTTCACCTGTGAAAAGCTACAAGGCCTTCACTATTATTAGGTGTGCACACTTTTGTTATGTGTTTTATGTCTCTCTCTCTCTCTCTCTCTCTCTCTCTCTCTCTCTCTATATATATATATATATATATATATATATATATATATATATATATATATACACATATGTCCGTATATCATTCAAATGATACACAAATTAACATATATAAGGAGCACTCATATAAAAAAGCGCTCATAAAAACAAATTTTAAAAAGTGGACCACAGATCTTTAATTCACGTGGTTTAAATGTTTCAATTTAGATTGGATAAACAGATAAATATAAATGTCTTCAAATTTATGCCTATAAGTTTTTCTAGGTGTTCAAAAATCTAATAAAATATTATTGTCTACCAAAGGTCTATATGACTTTGTTCTAGGACTTTTCCTTCAACCAAAAAATGGTTTACACTGTTCAATACATTTGTCTAATATTTTGATTAAAAAGTAAAGTAAATTTGATTTGGATTTACTCATTCATGAGTGTTTTTGTTTGATATCTGATTGATATACTAAGGTCTATCAATTTTTAGTACAAAATCTGTATAAAATGTTTACAATCTTATACAGACTTTCTACTAAAGTCTGTGTAAGATTGTAAAAATCAGTCATGTGTTAAAGAGACAAAAATTTCTTAAAACATAAGATTACTCATAACATTGTGTTTATTAAGTCTTATTTTTTCCAGAGCAAGCAACCATAAAAATTAAACAACTGTTTAAAACAGAACTGTTATTTTAGAGCACTGTACTGCCATTTCTTTAAAAGATAAACTTGGTTAATGTAGAAACATCAATGTAACTGTGATGCTATTAATGTGCTCATATCTTCCAGTTATACAACTCGATAAGGTAGAAACATTAAAAGAGCATTATATCAAGCTGGTGTTCTGAAGTTGTATGGTAAATAAAATATATATTGGGGATTTATTTACCTGTTATCAATAAGATATGTAAAGTTTTATGTTACACTTTACATTGTGCAACAATTTAAATGTATTTTTAAATTAATGAGAGCCTAATCTATTTGAATGTTAAAAACATTCAGCCATTCTTTAATTCATGTTTCAAAAGTGATATTATATGGTGTTAGCTAATGTTCATGTGACCTCAAACAATTTATGTAAACTTTGTAAAAGGATATTAAAAAACGAAGATCAGCTTTAGAACTAAAACACTTATGATTTATAAAGAGCCCTGTCTTACCTGAGATAAGGCTCTGTGTCCCATCTTACTACATGTGAGAATGACTACGAAAGCAGTAGGTCAGATTTTATTTCATTTAAAGTTATGTTCAAAAGTTTTGTTTTTTTCTTTTTTTTTTTTTTCTCTCAAGTTTACTAGGATCTCAAACAGGGAATATAAAGTAAAACTCACCCAAAAAATTCAGGGTAGCATTACATTAACTAAGTATTTTTACTCTTGTTAAAAAATTTTGTTTTTTAATTTGCTTATAAGTGATCTAAAGATTCCCTGTTGGTGTTTTAACTATGGCTGGAATCTTTCAGAATAAAATCTTGTGATATCCTGGCTTAGATTCCCAGTGCTCTGTGTAAAGTCACCCTGGGCCAAAATCTCAGATTCCAATGGTGAATCTCATGTGTGGCCTCCTGAAATCCCAACACAATTCATGGCAATACTTCTCTGAGGTCAGTTACACAACTCAGTCTCTAAGGGGAATCACAACAGAGTTCAAGCCCAGGTGGACCCAGGCATCTCTTCAAATTGCCACACAAATGATGACAATTAAAACCAAAACACTCTCACATGGCCCTCTTCATCTTTTTATATAGACACTAATCATAACCTCTAGCTGGAGGTTTCCATGAGGGGCACAGCCCAAGACAGTGTCAAAAATAATCTCCCTTGTCCCTCATTTGCCTAAAGTCAGGGTGGCCTGGACAACCTTAGTGTGAACCAGAAGTGATCAAATAGGCCTGCCGTTAATACTACTCCACTTCTCAAATTTGAGGCCTACTGACTGTGGGGTATAGATTTTTAGTGTGAATTGGAGTTATAAGAAAACCCAAGCACCTATTGTCTCCCCTCTGCAGCCCTTTGAAGAACTTATTTGACACAAATGATCCCTATTCTCACTTGATGGAGGTCAGGAATCTTACAGAGGAAGTCGAGAGGCTTCATCCACAATGACTGATCTTTTTTCCATTTAGGTTTTGGATGCCCACATGGGATCTTTCTTTAGATTCATCAGGTGCTGAAAATCTAAACCACAGGCTCACACAGGGCCAAGAGGCTGATTCAGATACATCCATTTCCAAAGCAATGAAGCAAAGAGCCACAGGTGATGCCCATTCATTTCCATTTGAAAACTGTTTTCTTCAGGCTTCACAAAGGGGTGGCCTGAGGCAAAGACCTTTCTGACATTCAGAGCAACAGAACAATAGGTAATCAAAAGACCCCAAGCAGGGTTTCTCCACGGAGACTTTCCTTGCTACTGTAATATGTGAGTTTTCTGAGTTGCTCGCCATTCCCTTCAGCTATCCAGTACATGGCCATGTCACAGAGCTTGGAGGTGGTACATATCTTGTACAAAAATACATGATACTAATCTTGAGAGTGGCCAGAATTCATGAAAAAATGGAAAATTAGGTAGATAGCAGGTGTTGCCCATGGATAAGGCAAGCCTCAGTCCATTCATTAATTGGAAAGGATGCATGCTGGGAAGCTTTCAACTAGACAGGACACACCCAATGAGCTATTTTTTTCTAATATCCACAAAGAAAAACACAGTGGGATACATGGACATAGAAACAGTCTCCTTGTCAAATGACTTACTGGAAACAGTCCACTCCAATCCAAACAAACCTCCTTTTCTACCTATTCTCAGAACATGGAAAAAAACCACAAACACAAACCAACACCCACAAATGCAACTCCTTCCCCCAAGTAGGTCTGTCACTATCTGGAGTGTCCTCTGACTGGTAGGCCATACGATGTTCCCCACAAATGGCCTTTCTGTCTCAGATCTGGTCTCCTTGGTCAACTCTGTGAAGTTGTCAGGAGGCAGTGGTGAGCCAATTCCTGTCCTCTCAGGAAAGACCCCTCTTCAGAGCTTTCTTAGTATTTGGCAACCCTTACATCAGTAGGTACCAAGAAAGACTGACTCTGTCCTTAGTAAATCCAAACAAGTGAGCCCACTGCGACTGGGGCTTGGACTGGCTCTGGTGCCTGGCTTCCTGGATCACAAAATTCAGAGAGTTCCATCGCCAAGGAAATGAGGTGAGGTCACTACCTTCAGGAAATAAATGAGGTCCCTGTCTTGGCCACTACTTTGTCCTAACAGTTGCATCCTAGTGTCTCCTGACATGGAGGCTGCCCTACTTCCTGTGATACTTTCACATGTTAGAATGGTATAGAAACCATAGTCACCTGGGAACAGCTCTCCACACATGCCTGCTTTGGTCCATCTTCCCTGCATTAAGAATAGAGAGGCTGACTCAGACACATCCTTTCATCCTGACCATGTTGTTTGCCATGGAATATGACTTTTGTTCTCTCAGGTCTTTCATAGCTGCCTACATCTTCTCCAGGGATTATTTCTGCATGGATTTTGAGGTACTCAACAGGTGGAAGATCTCCTAACTTCCTGTATTGTAATATCAACTTTATCCCTGCTCTTCTGTAAAGTGAGATTGAGGGAACATTGTATGGTTAGGGTTAATAGCATGTTCCATTTGGCTTAGGAATCATTCTGCTGGATGAATAATGGTATTGGGAACCAGCAATATTTATAAGAATATAGAGGTAAAATATAAGTATGAAAACAGAAATCTAGGTAATATTTGAAGCCCACAAGAATTTGGGCTCTTGATTGGGATCCTTAGCTTGAGTAATGTTTTGCACCGAGGTCGATGCAAATCGATATACAATGGCATAAGACCCTGTACCTCAGATGATTGAATGTAGAAGAGAACATCCAGTGAAAAATGGATAGTGTGTAGGATTAGAAAGATAGTCAGTAGGTTTAGGAGGAAGAGTGAGTCTAGGATTTGGACCAAAAGTTCTTTAGCAATAGGTTTCGGTTAGAGAGTGAATATAAATGGCACCATATGTGAAAAGTTGGGCACAATGATGAACTGGGAAAAATATGTAGGAAGGCAGACATCAATAGAGACATTAGGAAATCAGGCAAAGTATAACGTGAGTGATAAGATTTGACATTTTCAACAGGGTTGAGGTTGAATACATAATCTTAAAAAGAAACAAAAATGTAGTCACCAATTGGATTGACATTTGAGAGCATTAGGCAAACTGGACATGGATGTTTTTAGTAATCCATGTTCACATTCCATTGAGGCTTTATTGCAATCATAATGGTGACCTTTGCATTTTGTGTCCAGAATATTACTGTGATAATATGTATATGTAGATCAGGTGACATGAGTATTTCTTCCACCTTTTCTGGGAGCAATATTTTGAAAACATATAAATTAGTACTGGGGATACTAAGAGGTTTACCCTGTGTTGATGAATATAGAGATGATGCATTAATAGACCATACTGTGAAAAAATTATGTGACTGGTTCCAAATTTACATAATGGATTGTTTTAATATCTGAAAATATAGACGAAATCATATATTGATATATGTACATTCATTCCAACAAGTTATATATCTAATGGTATTATTAGGGTTACCGTGTATCATGAATAGTGTGTGAGTTTTGCTTCAAAAATGATAATGGAATCGAAAATAATGTGTTTAGAAAGAAGTCTAGTGAAAAGACCAGTCAAGAAACATAGAGGAATATATGTGTTCCAAAGGAGGAAGTGATTGAAAGTAAACCAAATATTTATAAATTTGTGAACTTGTGAATGAAAGGATATATTTTATGATGTCCATAAACTGAATAAATAATAACGCACCAAGTTTGAATAAAAATGAACTTTAAAAAACACATCATATCCAATAGGAATGTATTTGCATTGATGTTAAACTTGGTCAGTTAGTCTAGAAATATTAGGATTTGTAAGAACCCTTCCCTGAATTTAGTTTTCAGTACTAGGAAACAAATATGTATTTCAGTGGATGTATATTTCTGAGAATAAACTTGTTAAAAGTTGATTATAAATCCACATATATGAATATTAATGAATTCAGGTGGTGTATAAGAAGATATATATTTCATATTTTGGAAAATCTGGAGACTATATATATATATATATATATATATATATATATATATATATATATATAGAGAGAGAGAGAGAGAGAGAGAGAGAGAGAGACAAACACACACACATTATAATGTCGCAATATATATGTCAATCGAAATTCATCATGAAAAATAACTCATCCGCATATCCCAAAATATTCATTTTACTGAACATGGATGTATGTATAATGTTGTTCATCTAGGAAGCTCACCCATGGGTTGAATTTTCTGTACCAACAGCGTTTAGGAGGAGTGATCTCTTCTCACAAATAGTATCTGCCAAGTCAGCCACCTTACAAGAATGTACGTGTGAAACCAGGTAGGATTCTATTTGTGCATATAAAAATACATGTGCTTAATAGGCTACAGAGAAAGTGAGACAGGAATTCATATATTTCTTAACTTTAAAAACACATGGAATAGTGTGTAGTGTCCCTCTTTATCCCTTTTGATTAACTTTGGCTTAAAAAAAAGAATTTTATTGAGAATTTTTGTATATATCTTTGTCAGGAATATTGCTCTGAAGATTTCTTTCCTTGATGTGTCTTTGTCTGATTTTGGTATGTGAGTGATAATAGCCTCATGGAATGAGTTTGGAGGAGTTCCATCCTTTTCTATTTTATGGAATAATTTGAGGAGTATTGTGATGAATGCTTCTTTGAAGGTCTTGTAGAACATGGCTGAGAATCTGTCTGTTCCTGGGCTTTGCTTGATTGGTAGGCTGTTGACAGCAACTTCTATTTCATTGCTTGAAATTGATTTGTTTAAATTGTTCACGTCCTACTAATTAAGTTTGGGTATATCTCTAAAATTTTATTGATGTCATCATGGTATTTTAATTTATTAGACTATAAATTTTCAAATTAGTTTTCAATTATTCTCTGTATTTTAGTTGTGTACTCTGTAAAAGTTCCTTTATGATCCTTAATTTTAGTAATTTGAGGATTTTTTTCTTCATTAGCTAGGTTAAGGAAGTGTCAATTTTATTTATTTTTCAAAGATTAAATTTTGTGTTGTGTCAAAAAAAATGACACATGGAAAATTATTTCAATAAATTGAATAGATTTATAACTCCTACCTTATATTATGCAAAAGGCAAGTCCAACTATACACCATGTCTCTTCTGAAATGCTTGTATCTATTCTGTTTGGGTTCTTTTTCTCCATTATATTAGTATTAGTGGTAAGAGTCTCGTAGGGTATATGAATGTTTCTGAGAATAATCTTGTGAAAAGATAATTATAAATCCACATTCATGAATATGAAAAATTTAGGAAGTGCAAAATAAGACACATATATTTCATACTTTGAAAAATTTGGAGAGTATATCTATATTTATATCTATATATCTATATCTATATCTATATCTATCTATCTATATATATATATATATATATATATATATATATACACACACACACACACACACACACACAACACTCACAGACATTAAAAAGTACCAATATAAATGCCAATCGAAATTCATCAGTAAATATATATCATCCACAAATGCAAAAAATATTTATTTTACTAAACATGAGTTTATATATAATGATTTTCTAATAGGACGCTCTCCTATAGGTTGAATTTTCATTTCCAAAAGCATTTAGGAGGAGTGAACTCTTCTCACAATTTGTATCTGCCAAGACAGCCACCTCACAAAAATGTACGTGTGATACCTGGTAGGATTCTATATATGCATATAAATATACATGTGTGAATAGGCTACAGAAAAGGGAAACAAGAATTCACATATTTGTTAAGTTTAAAAACACATGGACAATATTACAATTAAAATTTGACTAGATTTATAACTCCAACCTTATATAAGGCAAATGTCAAGTCCAACTATACAACATGTCTCCTCTGAAGTGCTTGTATTTCTATTGTGTTGGGTTAATTTTCACGATTATATTAGGATGAATAGTCTGAGTCTACTAGGTATGGGTTATTGTCAGGGATTCAGTACTTCGAATGAAAAATTGGAAAATGAATCCAATGTGTATGTAAATATACGCTGCACAAATATCCTCCCGCTCTCATCCAGAACAATGCCTTGACATTACCTTCACCACAAGTAAGACACAACTAGAGGAGAAGAGTTACAAAATCAGTGAATACATATCTGGAATGGAAAATGCTAAGGAGTTCACATTCTGGAGGCGGTAGAGGAGTTTCAAAAAGTAAGGGACAGGGTAAACACTCCACAAACATGGAGCTCTGCTGGCCTAAAAACTTTTTGAGAAACTGCCTCTGAGCTT
Organism: Callospermophilus lateralis; assembly: GCF_048772815.1. Classification (NCBI taxonomy): domain Eukaryota; kingdom Metazoa; phylum Chordata; class Mammalia; order Rodentia; family Sciuridae; genus Callospermophilus; species Callospermophilus lateralis. The sequence goes on from NW_027513033.1 coordinate 226,405, forward strand.
CCGCACTTGAAATATATGTTGTTTTCAGGAGATTTGGCTTCCTTTGTAGTGAGACCATCAAAGCTGGGTCTACATCTATGTGACCTGGAGGACATGGTTTCTTATTTTCCAATGAACAAGATGAAGCAGTGTTGAATCCTCTCTTTGTAAGTAAACTGAGGCCACTGGGGACTAAGTGTCTCCCCGTGTGGACTGTGAAGCCATTTGGTCCTCCTCCATTTTTTGTGGAGTTTTTGCTGCTGCACTGTGAGTTTGGTAGTTGTTTCACGAAATACTAGGAGCTAAACTGGGACACAGTGCTGGAGGGAGTTCTGTCACGTGTGGTGGGTCAGGGTCTGCAAGAGAATGCACCAACTAGGCTTCTATCTCTCACAGCTTTCCCCATTGCCCCCTTTTCCATATCAACCTGATTCTTAATTTTCCTCTGAAAACTCTCCATATAACAAGATGCCTTTACATATAAGGGTCTGCTGGCTGCACCATGTCAGTTACAAGCCATTTGGAATCCAATGGTAGATCCACAAGGCCCTTCCACGAATGTTTTATCAAACACCTCCCCACCACTGCTCTAGACCCACTACTCAGCAGGCTACAAACTACTGGCATCTCTGTTCTACACCATTTTCATGAAACTCAGTAAATCAAGGCACTGTCTGGTATAATCATGATCAGCAAAAGGACATCCAATGTTTCTCCAGTACCACCTGGTCATAGGTATTTCAAAAATTTTATGGTATTTATCTAGCCATTTTTCAAGCATGAAGTTGGAGGCACTGTGGGTTTCAATTCATTCAGCAAAGATTAAATGGTGAGGAAGCTCATTTCAATAAAATCTCTGGAGAACTCTCACAGGCAAGGCTTCCCAAAGAGTGGACAAACGGTCACATTAGGCGAGGCCCATTGAGGTCTATAATGTGAGGTCCATGTGTGTTTTGACTCTCAACTATGGCTGCCATTTCTTTAAGGATAAAATCATGTGATATCCTTGCTGAGATTCCCAGGCCTCTGTGGAAATCCCCCCGGGGCCTAGGTCTCAGTTTCCAAGAGCGACTTTCATGCATGGCCTCTTAAAATCCCAACAAAATTCATGGCAATGCTTCTCTGAGTTCAGTTCCAAAATCCAGTCTCTAAGGGGAATCACACCAGAGTTCAAGCCCACGTGGACACAGTCATTTATTCCAATGCCACACAAATGAGCAACATTAAAACCAAAACACTCCCACATAGCCCTCATCTTATTCCATATAGTCAATCATCTTAACATCTGGCTGGAGGTTTCCATGAGGGGCGCAGCCCAAGACAGTGTCCAAAATCAGCTCATTTGCCCCTCATTTGCCTAAAGTCAGGGTAGGCTGGACACCGTTTCTGTGAACCAGGAGTGAACAAATAAACCTGCCGTTAATACTTCTATGTTTCTCCAATTTGAGGTCTACTGATTTTAGGTATCAATTCTTTAGGTGATTTAGAGTCAAGCGAAAACACAAGCACATCTGCAGGGCTTGAAGAACTCATTTGACCTAAATAATCCCTATTCTCATTTGATGGAGTGCAGCAACCTAACAGAGGAAGGCAAGAGACTTCATCCAAAATGAATGATATTTTTTGCCATTGTGGTTTTGGAAGCTCACATGGGATCATTCTTAAGATCCATCAGGTGCTGAGAATCTAAGCTACAGCCACACACAGGTCCAAGAGGCAGATAAAGACACATCCCTTTCCAAAGCAATTAAGCTAAGAGCCACAGGTGAGGCCCATTCATTTCCATTTGAAAACTGTTTTCATCAGGCTTCACAAAGGGGTGGCCTGAGGCAAAGACCTTCCTGACATTCAGTGCAACACAGCAATAAGTAAGCAAAAAGCCCAAAGCAGTGTTTCTGCACTGAGACTTTCCTGGTCACACTGATATCTGAGTTTTCTGAGATGCTCGCCATTCTCTTCAACTATCCTTTACATGGCCATGTCACAGAGCTTGGAGGTGGTACATATTTTGGACACAAATCCATGAGCCTATTCTGGAGAGTGGCCAGAATTCAGGAAGAAAACAACAACTTAGAAAGATAACAGGTGTTGCACATCGATAAGACAAGCTGCAGTCCATTCATATATTGGGCAGGATGAATTATAGGGAAGATTTATACTAGACAGGACACATCCATTAATGCATTCTCTTTTCTAATGTCTACAACAACGGACACAGTGGGATACACAGAAACAGAAACACTCGCCATGTCAAATGACTTACTAGAAACTGTCCACTCCAAACCAAACAAAACGCCTTTCCTATCTATTCTCAGAACATGAGACAAAACAACAAACCCACACCCACTCCCACAAAGGCACCTCCTGCCCCCAAGTAGGTCTTTGATTATCCGAAGTATCCTCTGACTGGTGGGCCATACTATGTTCCCTCGACATGGCCTGTCTTCTCTCAGATCATGTTTCCTTGACCAACTCTGTGAAGATGTCAGGAAAAAGTGGTTAGCCACTACCTGTTTTCTCAGGAAAGGTCCATATTCATAGCTCTCCTGGCATTTGGCCATCCTCACATCATTAGGTACCAAGAAAACTGACTCTGTCCTTGGTAAATCCAAACAAGTGAGCCCACTGGGCCTGGGACTGGGACTGCCTCTGGGTGCCTGGCTTCTTGGATACCAAGTTCAGAGAGTTCCATCACCAAGGAAATGAGGTATGTCACATTCTTTGGAACTGAATGAGGTCACTGCCTTGGCAACCACTTTGTCCAAACGGTTGCTTCCAAGGGTTACATAAGATGGAGGTTTCCCCTACTTCCTGTGACACTTTCATAAGGTAGAATGTATATCAACCATTGGCACCCTGGAACAGCTCTCCACTCAGGCCTGGATTGTTCCACCTTGTCTACAGTAAGAAGAGAGAGGCAGATTCAGACACATCCCTTCATCCTGACCAGGTTGTTTGCCATGGAAGATGACTTTTGCTCTCTCAGGTGCTTCATACCTGCCTACAACTTCTCCAGGTATCATTTGTGCATGGACATTTGAGGTTCTCATCAGGTGGAAGATCCCCAACTTTCCTGTATTGTAAGAACCCCTCTGTCCCTGCTCTTCTGTAAAATGATTGAGGGAACAGTGTATACTTGGGGTTAAAAACAGGTTTGATTTGGTGACGAATGATTCTGTGCGATGAATAATGGGATTGGGAACCTGCAATATTTACAAGAATATAGAGGTGAAATATAAGTATGAAAACAGAAATCTAGGTATGCTTTGAAGCCCAGAAGGGTTTTGCCCTTGATTGGGATACTTAGCTTTGAATTATGTTCTGCAAGGATGTCTCAGATAATTCGAATTACAATGGGATAGGACGTTGTCCATTGGATGATAGAATTTAGAAGAGAACATCAGGTCAAAAAGGGATATTCAGTAGGATTAGGAAGATAGTCGGTAGGTTTAGGAAGAAGAGTGAGTACAGGATTTGGACCAAAAGTTCTTTAGCAATAGACTTTTGGTTATAGAGTGAATGTAAATGTCAGCACATATGAAGAGACAGTCACTATGTTGAACTGGGGAAAATATGTAGAAAAGCAGATATCAATAGAAACATTACGAAATCAGGCAAAGTATAAAGTGAGGGATAGAATTAGACATTTTCAACAGTGTTGAGTTTGAATATATAAATAGGAAAAAACAAATATGTAGTCACCAATAGGATTGACAATTGACAGCATTAGGCAACCTGGATATGGATGTTTTTAGAAATCCATGTTCACTTTCCATTTAGACTTTGGTACAATCATAAGTGTGACCTTTCCATTTTTTGTCCAGAATATTACTGTGATAATGAGGTGACATGAGTATTTCTTTCACCATTTCTGGGAGCAATATATTGAAGATGAAATATTAGAATCGGGGTACAAAGAGGTGTACCCTGTTTCTATGAACATAGAAAAAAAGCATGAATAGACCATACTGTGAATAAATAATATAATTTTTTCAACTTTAAATAATGAATTGAACTGATATCTGAAAAATTAAAGGAAATCGTATATTGATATACAATCATTCATTCCAACCAGTTATATATCTATTGGAAATATTAGTGTTTTGGTTTATCATGAAGAGTGTGTGAGTTTTGCTTCAAAATGATTATGGAAATTCAAAATTATGTGTTTGGAAAGAAGTCTGATGAAAGGACCAGTCAAGAAACCCTGACAATACATGTGTTCTGAAGCAAGAAGTCATTAAAGTTGAAAGAAATGCCTATTAATTTGTGAACTTGTGGATGCAATGTATATCCTATGATGTGCAAAAACTGAAGAAACAATAATGTACCAGTGTCGAATACAAATGAATGACAAATTACATATCATGTCCCATAGGAGTCTTCTTGCATTGATGTTAGACTGGGTCAGTTACTGTAGAGTAATTAGGATTTGTATGCACCATTCACTGAAGTTAGGTTTCAGTACTATGAAACAAATATGTATTTCAGCTGGATGAATATTTCTGATTATAATCTTGTGAAAAGTTGATTATAAATCCACATACATGTACATGAATGAATTTAGAGAGTATATATTAGACACATTTTTTCATATTTTGATAAATTTGGAGAGTATGTCTATATCTATATCTATATACACACACACACACACACACACACACAACACTCACAGACATTAAAAAGTACCAATATGAATGCCAATCGAAATTCATCAGTAAATATATATCATCCACAGATGCAAAAATATTTATGTTACTGAACATGAGTTTATGTATAATGTTGTTCTTCTAGGACGCTCTCTTATAGGTTGAATTTTCATTTCCAACAGCATTTAGGAGGAGTGAACACTTCTCACAATTTGTATCTGCCAAGACATCCACCTTACAAAAATGTACGTGTGATACCTGGTAGGATTCTATATATGCATATAAATATACACGTGTGAATAAGCTACAGAAATTGGAAACAAGTATTCACATATTTGTTAAGTTTAAAAACACATGGAGAATATTTCAATTAAAATTTGACTAGATGTATAACTCCTACCTTATATAATGCAAATGTCAAGTCCAACTATAGAACATGTCTCCTCTGAAGTGCTTGTATTTCTATTGTGTTGGGTTAATTTTCCCCATTATAATAGGATGAATAGTCTGAGTCTACTAGGTATGGGTTAGTGTCAGGGATTCAGTACTTCGAATGAAAAATTGGAAAATGAATCCAATGTGTATGTAAATATATGCTGCACACATATCCTCCCGCTCTCATCCAAAACAATGCCTTGACATTACCTTCACCCCAAGTAAGACACAATTAGAGGAGAAGAGTTACACAATCAGTGAATACATATCTGGAATGGAAAATGCTCAGGAGTTCACAACCTTGGAGGTGGTTTAGGAGTTTCCAAAAGTAAGGGACATGGTAAACACTCCACAAACATGTAACTCTGCTGGCCTAAAAACTTTTTGAGAAACTGCCTCTGAGCTTCCGCAATTGAAATATATGTTGTTTTCATGAGATTCGGCTTCTTTTGTAGTGAGACCATCAAAGCTGGGTCTGCATCTATGTGACCTGGAGGACATGGTTTCTTATTTTCCAATGAACAAGATGAAGCAGTGCTGAATCCTCTCTTTATAGGTAAACTGAGGCCACTGGGGACTAAGTGTCTCCCCGTCTCCCCGTGTGGACTTTGAAGCCATTTGGTCCTCCTCCACTTTTTGTGGTTTTTTAGGCTGCTGCACTGTGAGTTTGGTATTTGTTTCACGAAATACTAGCAGCTAAACTGGGACACAGTGCTGGAGGGAGTTCTGTCACGTGTGGTGGGTCAGGGTCTGCAAGAGAATGCACCAACTAGGCTTCTATCTCTCACAGCTTGCCCCATTGCCCCCTTGTCCATATCAACCTGATTCTTAATTTTCCTCTTAAAACTCTCCATATAACAAGATGCCTTTACATATAAGGGTCTGCTGGCAGCACCATGTCAGTTACAAGCCATTTGGAATCCAATGGTAGATCCACATGGCCCTACCACGGATGTTTTATCAAACACCTCCCCAGCACTGCTCTAGACCCACTACTCAGCAGGCTCCAACTTACTGGCGTCTCTGTTCTACACCATTTTCATGAAACTCAGTAAATCAAGGCACTGTCTGGTATACTCATGATCAGCAATAGGACATCCAATGTTTCTCCAGTGCCACCTGGTCATAGGAATTTCAAAAATTTCATGGTATTTATCTAGCCATTTTTCAAGCATGAAGTTGGAGGCACTGTGGGTTTCAATTCATTCAGCAAAGATTAAATGGTGAGGAAGCTCATTTCAATGAAATCTCTGGAGAAATCTCACAGGCAAGGCTTCCCAAAGAATGGACAAAAGGTCACATTAGGCCAGGCCCATTGAGGTCTACAATGTGAGGTGCATGTGTGTTTTGACTCTCAACTATGGCTGCCATTTCTTTAAGAATAAAATCATTTGATATCCTTGCTGAGATTCCCAGGCCTCTGTGGAAATCTACCCGGGGCCTAGGTCTCAGTTTCCAAGAGCGAATTTCATGCGTGGCCTCTTAAAATCCCAACAAAATTCATGGCAATGCTTCTCTGAGTTCAGTTCCAAAACCCAGTGTTTAAGGGGAATCACACCAGAGTTCAAGCCCACGTGGAACCAGTCATTTTTTCCAATGCCACACAAATGACCAACATTAAAACCAAAACACTCCCACATGGCCCTCACCTTATTCCATACAGTCAATCATTTTAAACTCTGGCTGGAGGTTTCCATGAGGGGTGCAGCCCAAGACAGTGTCCAAAATCAGCTCGTTTGCCCCTCATTTGCCTAAAGTCAGGGTAGCCTGGACACCGTTGCTGTGAACCAGGAGTGAACAAATAAGCCTGCCGTTAATACTTCTATGTTTCTCCAATTTGAGGGCTACTGATTTTAGGTATCGATTCTTTGGTGATTTAGAGTCATGCGAAAACACAAGCACCTCTGCAGGGCTTTGAAGAACTCATTTGACTCACAGAATCCCTATTCATATTTGTTGGAGTGCAGGAACCTAACAGAGGAAGGCAAGAGTCTTCATCCACAATGAATGATATTTTTTGCCATTCTGGTTTTGGAAGCTCACATGGGATCATTCTTAAGATCCATCAGGTGCTGAGAATCTAAGTCACAGCCACACACAGGACCAAGAGGCTGATAAAGACACATCCCTTTCCAAAGCAATTAAGCAAAGAACCACAGGTGAGGCCCATTCATTTCCATTTGAAAACTGTTTTCTTCAGGCTTCACAAAGGGGTGGCCTGAGGCAAAGACCTTCCTGACATTCAGTGCAACACAACAATAAGTAAGCAAAAAGCCCAAAGCAGTGTTTCTGCACTAAGACTTTCCTGGTCACACTGATATCTGAGTTTTCTGAGATGCTCGCCATTCTCTTCAACTATCCTTTACATGGCCATGTCACAGAGCTTGGAGGTGATACATATTGTGGACACAAATCCCTGAGCCCATTCTGGAGAGTGGCCAGAATTCAGGAAGAAAACAACAACTTAGAAAGATAGCAGGTGTTGCTCATCGATAAGACAAGCTTCAGTCCATTCATATATTGGGCAGGATGAATTATAGGGAAGATTTATACTAGACAGGACACATCCATTAATGCATTCTCTTTTCTAATGTCTACAACAACGGACACAGTGGGATACACATAAACAGAAACACTCGCCTTGTCAAATGACTTACTAGAAACTGTCTGCTCCAAACCAAACAAACCGCCTTTTCGATCTATTCTCAGAACATGAGACAATACAACAAACCCACACCCAATCCCACAAAGGCACCTCCTTCCCCCAAGTAGGTCTGTGACTATCCGTAGTGTACTCTGACTGGTGGGCCATACTATGTTCCCCCGAAATGGCCTGTCTTCTCTCAGATCTTGTTTCCTTGACCAACTCTGTGAAGATGTCAGGAAAAAGTGGTTAGCAACTACCTGTTTTCTCAGGAAAGGTCCATCTTCAGAGCTCTCCTGGCATTTGGCCATCCTCACATCATTAGGTACCAAGGAAATGAGGTATGTCACATTCTTTGGAACTGAATGAGGTCACAGCCTTTGCAACCACTTTGTCCTAACAGTTGCTTCCAAGGGTTACATAAGATGGAGGTTTCCCCTACTTCCTGTGACACTTTCATAAGGTAGAATGTATATCAACCATTGGCACCCGGGAACAGCTCTCCACTCAGGCCTGGATTGTTCCACCTTGTCTACAGTAAGAAGAGAGAGGCAGATTCAGACACATCCCTTCATCCTGACCAGGTTGTTTGCCATGGAAGATGACTTTTGCTCTCTCAGGTGCTTCATACCTGCCTACAACTTCTCCAGGTATCATTTGTGCATGGACATTTGAGGTTCTCATCTGGTGGAAGATCCCCAACTTTCCTGTATTGTAAGAACCCCTCTGTCCCTGCTCTTCTGTAAAATGATTGAGGGAACAGTGTATACTTGGGGTTAAAAACAGGTTTGATTTGGTGACGAATGATTCTGTGCGATGAATAATGGCATTGGGAACCTGCAATATTTACAAGAATATAGAGGTGAAATATAAGTATGAAAACAGAAAACTAGGTATGATTTGAAGCCCAGAAGGGTTTTGCCCTTGATTGAGATACTTAGCTTTGAATTATGTTCTGCAAAGATGTCTCAGATAATTCGAATTAAAATGGCATAGGACATTGTACATTGGATGATAGAATTTAGAAGAGAACATCAGGTCAAAAAGGGATATTCAGTAGGATTAGGAAGATAGTCGGTAGGTTTAGGAAGAAGAGTGAGTACAGGATTTGGACCAAAAGTTCTTTAGCAATAGACTTTTGGTTATAGAGTGAATGTAAATGTCAGCACATATGAAGAGTCAGTCACTATGTTGAACTGGGGAAAATATGTAGAAAAGCAGATATCAATAGAAACTTTACGAAATCAGGCAACGTATAAAGTGAGGGATAGAATTAGACATTTTCAACAGTGTTGAGTTTGAATATATAAATAGGAAAAAACAAATATGTAGTCACCAATAGGATTGACAATTGACAGCATTAGGCAACCTGGACATGGATGTTTTTAGAAATCCATGTTCACTTTCCATTTAGGCTTTGGTACAATCATAAGTGTGACCTTTCCATTTTTTGTCCAGAATATTACTGTGATAATGAGGTGACATGAGTATTTTTTTCACCATTTCTGGGAGCAATATATTGAAGATGTAATATTAGAATCGGGGTACAAAGAGGTGTACCCTGTTTCTATGAACATAGAAAAAAAGCATGAATAGACCATACTGTGAATAAATAATATAATTTTTTCAACTTTAAATAATGAATTGAACTGATATCTGAAAAATTAAAGGAAATCGTATATTGATATACAATCATTCATTCCAACCAGTTATATATCTATTGGAAATATTAGTGTTTTGGTTTATCATGAAGAGTGTGTGAGTTTTGCTTCAAAATGATTATGGAAATTCAAAATTATGTGTTTGGAAAGAAGTCTCATGAAAAGACCAGTCAAGAAACCCTGACAATACATGTGTTCTGAAGCAAGAAGTGATTAAAGTTGAAACAAATGCCTATTAATTTGTGAACATGTGGATGCAATGTATATCCTATGATATGCAAAAACTGAAGAAACAATAATGTACCAGTGTCGAATACAAATGAATGACAAATTACATATCATGTCCCATAGGAGTCTTCTTGCATTGATGTTAGACTGGGTCAGTTACTGTAGAGTAATTAGGATTTGTATGCACCATTCACTGAAGTTAGGTTTCAGTACTATGAAACAAATATGTATTTCAGGTGGATGAATATTTCTGATTATAATCTTGTGAAAAGTTGATTATAAATCCACATACATGTACATGAATGAATTTAGAGAGTATATATTAGACACTTTTTTTAATATTTTGAAAAATTTGGAGAGTATATATATATCTATGTCTATACACACACACAGACACACACACACACAGACACACACACACACAGACACACACACACACACAACATTCACAGACATTAAAAAGTACCAATATAAATGCCAATCGAAATTCATCAGTAAATATATATCATCCACAGATGCAAAAATATTTATTTTACTGAACATGAGTTTATGCATAATTTTGTTCTACTAGGACGTTCTCCTATAGGTTGAATTTTCATTTCCAACAGCATTTAGGAGGAGTGAACACTTCTCACAATTTGTATCTGCCAAGACAGCCACCTCACAAAAATGTATGTGTGATACCTGGTAGGATTCTATATATGCATATAAATATATATGTGTGAATAGGCTACAGAAAAAGGAAACAAGAATTCACATATTTGTTAAGTTTAAAAAGAGATGGAGAATATTTCAATTAAAATTTGACGAGATTTATAACTCCTACCTTATATAATGCAAATGTCAAGTCCAACTATACAACATGTCTCCTCTGAAGTGCTTGTATTTCTATTGTGTTGGGTTAAATTTCCCCATTATATTAGGATGAATAGTCTGAGTCTACTAGGTAAGTTTTAGTGTCCGGGATTCAGTACTTCAAATGGAAAATTGGAAAATGAATCCAATGTGTATGTAAATATATGCTGCACAAATATCCTCACGCTCTTATCCAGAACAATGACTTGACATTACCTTCACCCCAAGTAAGACACAATTAGAGGAGAAGAGTTACAAAATCAGTGAATACATATCTGGAATGGAAAATGCTCAGGAGTTCACAACCTTGGAGGTGGTAGAGGAGTTTCCAAAACTAAGGGACAGGGTAAACACTCCACAAACATGGAGCTCTGCTGGCCTAAAAACTTTTTGAGAAACTGCCTCTGAGCTTCCGCACTTGAAATATATGTTGTTTTCATGAGATTTGGCTTCCTTTGTAGTGAGACCATCAAAGCTGGGTCTGCATCTATGTGACCTGGAGGACATGGTTTCTTATTTTCCAATGAACAAGATGAAGCAGTGCTGAATCCTCTATTTTTAGGTAAATTAAGGTCACTAGAGACTAAGTGTCTCCCCGTCTCCCCGTGTGGACTGTGAAGCCATTTGGTCCTCCTCCACTTTCTGTGGTGTTTAGGCTGCTGCACTGTGAGTTTGGTATTTGTTTCACGAAATACTAGCAGCTAAACTGGGACACAGTGCTGGAGGGAGTTCTGTCACGTGTGGTGGGTCAGGGTCTGCAAGATAATGCACCAACTAGGCTTCTATCTCTCACAGCTTGCCCCATTGCCCCCTTGTCCATATCAACCTGATTCTTAATTTTCCTCTTAAAACTCTCCATATAACAAGATGCCTTTACATATAAGGGTCTGCTGGCAGCACCATGTCAGTTACAAGCCATTTGGAATCCAATGGTAGATCCACATGGCCCTACCACGGATGTTTTATGAAACACCTCCCCACCACTGCTCTAGACCCACTACTCAGCAGGCTCCAACTTACTGGCATCTCTGTTCTACACCATTTTCATGAAACTCAGTAAATCAAGGCACTGTCTGGTATACTCATGATCAGCAATAGGACATCCAATGTTTCTCCAGTGCCACCTGGTCATAGGAATTTCAAAAATTTCATGGTATTTATCTAGCCATTTTTCAAGCATGAAGTTGGAGGCACTGTGGGTTTCAATTCATTCAGCAAACTTTAAATGGTGAGGAACCTCATTTCAATGAAATCTCTGGAGAAATCTCACAGGCAAGGCTTCCCAAAGAATGGACAAAAGGTCACATTAGGCCAGGCCCATTGAGGTCTACAATGTGAGGTGCATGTGTGTTTTGACTCTCAACTATGGCTGCCATTTCTTTAAGAATAAAATCATGTGATATCCTTGCTGAGATTCCCAGGCCTCTGTGGAAATCTACCCGGGGCCTAGGTCTCAGTTTCCAAGAGCGACTTTCATGCGTGGCCTCTTAAAATCCCAACAAAATTCATAGCAATGCTTCTCTGAGTTCAGTTCCAAAACCCAGTGTTTAAGGGGAATCACACCAGAGTTCAAGCCCACGTGGAACCAGTCATTTTTTCCAATGCCACACAAATGACCAACATTAAAACCCAAACACTCCCACATGGCCCTCACCTTATTCCATATAGTCAATCATCTTAAACTCTGGCTGGAGGTTTCCATGAGGGGTGCAGCCCAAGACCGTGTCCAAAATCAGCTCGTTTGCCCCCATTTGCCTATAGTCAGGGTAGCCTAGACACCGTTGCTGTGAACCAGGAGTGAACAAATAAGCCTGCCGTTAATACTTCTATGTTTCTCCAATTTGAGGGCTACTGATTTTAGGTATCGATTCTTCAGGTGATTTAGAGTCATGCGAAAACACAAGCACCTCTGCAGGGCTTTGAAGAACTCATTTGACTCACAGAATCCCTATTCATATTTGTTGGAGTGCAGGAACCTAACAGAGGAAGGCAAGAGTCTTCATCCACAATGAATGATATTTTTCGCCATTCTGGTTTTGGAAGCTCACATGGGATCATTCTTAAGATCCATCAGGTGCTGAGAATCTAAGTCACAGCCACACACAGGACCAAGAGGCTGATAAAGACACATCCCTTTCCAAAGCAATTAAGCAAAGAACCACAGGTGAGGCCCATTCATTTCCAATTGAAAACTGTTTTCTTCAGGCTTCACAAAGGGGTGGCCTGAGGCAAAGACCTTCCTGACATTCAGTGCAACACAACAATAAGTAAGCAAAAAGCCCAAAGCAGTGTTTCTGCACTGAGACTTTCCTGGTCACACTGATATCTGAGTTTTCTGAGATGCTCGCCATTCTCTTCAACTATCCTTTACATGGCCATGTCACAGAGCTGGGAGGTGATACATATTTTGTACACAAATCCCTGAGCCCATTCTGGAGAGTGGCCAGAATTCAGGAAGAAAACAACAACTTAGAAAGATAGCAGGTGTTGCACATCGATAAGACAAGCTGCAGTCCATTCATATATTGGGCAGGATGAATTATAGGGAAGATTTATACAAGACAGGACACATCCATTAATGCATTCTCTTTTCTAATGTCTACAACAAAGGACACAGTGGGATACACATAAACAGAAACACTCGCCTTGTCAAATGACTTACTAGAAACTGTCTGCTCCAAACCAAACAAACCGCCTTTTCGATCTATTCTCAGAACATGAGACAATACAACAAACCCACACCCACTCCCACAAAGGCACCTCCTTCCCCCAAGTAGGTCTGTGACTATCCGGAGTGTCCTCTGACTGGTGGGCCATACTATGTTCCCCCAAAATGGCCTGCCTTCTCTCAGATCTTGTTTCCTTGACCAACTCTGTGAAGATGTCAGGAAAAAGTGGTTAGCCACTATCTGTTTTCTCAGCAAAGGTCCATATTCAGAGCTCTCCTGGCATTTGGCCATCCTCACATCATTAGGTACCAAGAAAACTGACTCTGTCCTTGGTAAATCCAAACAAGTGAGCCCACTGGGCCTGGGACTGGGACTGCCTCTGGGTGCCTGGCTTCTTGGATACCAAGTTCAGAGAGTTCCATCACCAAGGAAATGAGGTATGTCACATTCTTTGGAACTGAATGAGGTCACTGCCTTGGCAACCACTTTGTCCTAACAGTTGCTTCCAAGGGTTACATAAGATGGAGGTTTCCCCTACTTCCTGTGACACTTTCATAAGGTAGAATGTATATCAACCATTGGCACCCGGGAACAGCTCTCCACTCAGGCCTGGATTGTTCCACCTTGTCTACAATAAGAAGAGAGAGGCAGATTCAGACACATCCCTTCATCCTGACCAGGTTGTTTGCCATGGAATTTGACTTTTGCTCTCTCAGGTGCTTCATACCTGCCTACAACTTCTCCAGGTATCATTTGTGCATGGACATTTGAGGTTCTCATCTGGTGGAAGATCCCCAACTTTCCTGTATTGTAAGAACCCCTCTGTCCCTGCTCTTCTGTAAAATGATTGAGGGAACAGTGTATACTTGGGGTTAAAAACAGGTTTGATTTGGTGACGAATGATTCTGTGCGATGAATAATGGGATTGGGAACCTGCAATATTTACAAGAATATAGAGGTGAAATATAAGTATGAAAAAAGAAATCTAGGTATGCTTTGAAGTCCAGAAGGGTTTTGCCCTTGATTGGGATACTTAGCTTTGAATTATGTTCTGCAAAGATGTCTCAGATAATTTGATATACAATGGCATAGGACCTTGTACATTGGATGATTGAATTTAGAAGAGAACATCCAGTCAAAAAGGGATATTCAGTAGGATTAGGAAGATAGTCGGTAGGTTTAGGAAGACGAGTGAGTATAGGATTTGGACCAAAAGTTCTTTAGCAATAGACTTTTGGTTATAGACTGAATGTAAATGTCAGCACATATGAAGAGTCAGACACTATGTTGAACTGGGGAAAATATGTAGAAAAGCAGATATCAATGGAAACATTACGAAATCAGGCAAAGTATAAAGTGAGGGATAGAATTAGACATTTTCAACAGGGTTGAGTTTCAATATATAAATTAGGAAAAAACAAATATGTAGTCACCAATAGGAGTGACAATTGACAGCATTAGGAAACCTGGACATTGATGTTTTTAGAAATCCATGTTCACTTTCCATTTAGGCTTTGGTACAATCATAAGTGTGACCTTTCCATTTTGTGTCCAGAATATTACTGTGATAATGAGGTGACATGAGTATTTCTTTCACCATTTCTGGGAGCAATATATTGAAGATGTAAAATTAGAATCGGGGGTACAAATAGGTGTACCCTGTTTCTATGAACATAGAGAAAAACCACGAATAGACCATACTGTGAATAAATAATATAACTTTTTTGAACTTTAAGTAATGAATTGAACTGATATCTGAAAAATAAAAGGAAATTGTATATTGATATACAATCATTCATTCCAACCAGTTATATATCTAATGGAAATATTAGTGTTTTGGTTTATCATGAAGAGTGTGTGAGTTTTGCTTCAAAATGATTATGGAAATTCAAAATAATGTGTTTGGAAAGAAGTCTCATGAAAAGACCAGTCAAGAAACCCTGACAATACATGTGTTCTGAAGCAAGAAGTGATTAATGTTGAAACAAATGCCTATTAATTTGTGAACTTGGGGATGAAATGTATATCCTATGATGTGCAAAAACTGAAGAAACAATAATGTACCAGTGTCGAATACAAATGAATGACAAATTACATATCATGTCCCATAGGAGTCTACTTGCATTGATGTTAGACTGGGTCAGATACTGTAGAATAATTAGGATTTGTATGCACCCTTCACTGAAGTTAGTAGTCAGTACTAGGAAACAAATATGTATTTCAGGTGGATGAATATTTCTGATTATAATCTTGTGAAAAGTTGATTATAAATCAACATACATGACCATGAATGAATTTAGAGAGTGTATACTAGACACATATATTTCATATTTGGAAAACTTTGGAGAGTATATCTATATCTATATCTATACACACACACACACACACACACACACACAACACTCACAGACATTAAAAAGTACCAATATAAATGCCAATCGAAATTCATCAGTAAATATATATCATCCACAGATGCAAAAATATTTATGTTACTGAACATGAGTTTATGTATAATGTTGTTCTTCTAGGACGCTCTCTTATAGGACGAATTTTCATTTCCAACAGCATTTAGGAGGAGTGAACACTTCTCACAATTTGTATCTGCCAAGACATCCACCTTACAAAAATGTACGTGTGATACCTGGTAGGATTCTATATATGCATATAAATATACATGTGTGAATAAGCTACAGAAATTGGAAACAAGTATTCACATATTTGTTAAGTTTAAAAACACATGGAGAATATTTCAATTAAAATTTGACTAGTTGTATAACTCCTACCTTATATAATGCAAATGTCAAGTCCAACTATAGAACATGTCTCCTCTGAAGTGCTTGTATTTCTATTGTGTTGGGTTAATTTTCCCCATTATATTAGGATGAATAGTCTGAGTCTACTAGGTATGGGTTAGTGTCAGGGATTCAGTACTTCGAATGAAAAATTGGAAAATGAATCCAATGTGTATGTTAATATATGCTGCACAAATATCCTCCCACTCTCATCCAAAACAATGCCTTGACATTACCTTCACCCCAAGTAAGACACAATTAGAGGAGAAGAGTTACAAAATCAGTGAATACATATCTGGAATGGAAAATGCTCAGGAGTTCACAACCTTGGAGGTGGTTTAGGAGTTTCCAAAAGTAAGGGACATGGTAAACACTCCACTAACATGTAACTCTGCTGGCCTAAAAACTTTTTGAGAAACTGCCTCTGAGCTCCACAATTGAAATATATGTTGTTTTCATGAGATTTGGCTTCTTTTGTAGTGAGACCATCAAAGCTGGGTCTGCATCTATGTGACCTGGAGGACATGGTTTCTTATTTTCCAATGAACAAGATGAAGCAGTGCTGAATCCTCTCTTTATAGGTAAACTGAGGCCACTGGGGACTAAGTGTCTCCCCTTCTCCCCGTGTGGACTGTGAAGCCATTTGGTCATACTCCACTTTTTGTGGTTTTTAGGCTGCTGCACTGTGAGTTTGGTATTTGTTTCACGAAATACTAGCAGCTAAACTGGGACACAGTGCTGGAGGGAGTTCTGTCACGTGTGGTGGGTCAGGGTCTGCAAGTGAATGCACCAACTAGGCTTCTATCTCTCACAGCTTGCCCCATTGCCCTTTTGTCCATATCAACCTGATTCTTAATTTTCCTCTTAAAACTCTCCATATAACAAGATGCCTTTACATATAAGGGTCTGCTGGCAGCACCATGTCAGTTACAAGCCATTTGGAATCCAATGGTAGATCCACATGGCCCTACCACGGATGTTTTATCAAACACCTCCCCAGCACTGCTCTAGACCCACTACTCAGCAGGCTCCAACTTACTGGCATCTCTGTTCTACACCATTTTCATGAAACTCAGTAAATCAAGGCACTGTCTGTTATACTCATGTTCAGCAATAGGACATCCAATGTTTCTCCAGTGCCACCTGGTCATAGGAATTTCAAAAATTTCATGGTATTTATCTAGCCATTTTTCAAGCATGAAGTTGGAGGCACTGTGGGTTTCAATTCATTCAGCAAAGATTAAATGGTGAGGAAGCTCATTTCAATGAAATCTCTGGAGAAATCTCACAGGCAAGGCTTCCCAAAGAATGGACAAAAGTCATATTAGGCCAGGCCCATTGAGGTCTACAATGTGAGGAGCATGTGTGTTTTGACTCTCAACTATGGCTGCCATTTCTTTAAGAATAAAATCATGTGATATCCTTGCTGAGATTCCCAGGCCTCTGTGGAATTCTACCCGGGGCCTAGGTCTCAGTTTCCAAGAGCGACTTTCATGCGTGACCTCTTAAAATCCCAACAAAATTCATAGCAATGCTTCCTTGACTTTCAGTTCCAAAACCCAGTGTTTAAGGGGAATCACACCAGAGTTCAAGCCCACGTGGAACCAGTCATTTTTTCTAATGCCACACAAATGACCAACATTAAAACCAAAACACTCCCACATGGCCCACACCTTATTCCATATAGTCAATCATCTTAAACTCTGGCTGGAGGTTTCCATGAGGGGTGCAGCCCAAGACAGTGTCCAAAATCAGCTCGTTTGCCCCTCATTTGTTGCACATCGATAAGACAAGCTACAATCCATTCATATATTGGGCAGGATGAATTATAGGGAAGATTTATACTAGACAGGACACATCCATTAATGCATTCTCTTTTCTAATGTCTACAACAACGGACACAGTGGGATACACATAAACAGAAACACTCGCCTTGTCAAATGACTTACTAGAAACTGTCTGCTCCAAACCAAACAAACCGCCTTTTCGATCTATTCTCAGAACATGAGACAAAACAACAAACCCACACCCACTCCCACAAAGGCACCTCCTTCCCCCAAGTAGGTCTGTGAGAATCCGGAGTGTCCTCTGACTGGTGGGCCATACTATGTTCCCCCGAAATGGCCTGTCTTCTCTCAGATCTTGTTTCCTTGACCAACTCTGTGAAGATGTCAGGAAAAAGTGGTTAGCCACTACCTGTTTCCTCAGGAAAGGTCCATCTTCAGAGCTCTCCTGGCATTTGGCCATCCTCACATCATTAGGTACCAAGAAAACTGACTCTGTCCTTGGTAAATCCAAACAAGTGAGCCCACTGGGCCTGGGACTGGGACTGCCTCTGGGTGCCTGGCTTCTTGGATACCAAGTTCAGAGAGTTCCATCACCAAGGAAATGAGGTATGTCACATTCTTTGGAACTGAATGAGGTCACTGCCTTGGCAACCACTTTGTCCTAACAGTTGCTTCCAAGGGTTACATAAGATGGAGGTTTCCCCTACTTCCTGTGACACTTTCATAAGGTAGAATGTATATCAACCATTGGCACCCGGGAACAGCTCTCCACTCAGGCCTGGATTGTTCCACCTTGTCTACAATAAGAAGAGAGAGGCAGATTCAGACACATCCCTTCATCCTGACCAGGTTGTTTGCCATGGAAGTTGACTTTTGCTCTCTCAGGTGCTTCATACCTGCCTACAACTTCTCCAGGTATCATTTGTGCATGGACATTTGAGGTTCTCATCTGGTGGAAGATCCCCAACTTTCCTGTATTGTAAGAACCCCTCTGTCCCTGCTCTTCTGTAAAATGATTGAGGGAACAGTGTATACTTGGGGTTAAAAACAGGTTTGATTTGGTGATGAATGATTCTGTGCGATGAATAATGGAATTGGGAACCTGCAATATTTACAAGAATATAGAGGTGAAATATAAGTATGAAAAAAGAAATCTAGGTATGCTTTGAAGCCCAGAAGGGTTTTGCCCTTGATTGGGATACTTAGCTTTGAATTATGTTCTGCAAAGATGTCTCAGATAATTTGATATACAATGGCATAGGACCTTGTACATTGGATGATTGAATTTAGAAGAGAACATCCAGTCAAAAAGGGATATTCAGTAGGATTAGGAAGATAGTCGGTAGGTTTAGGAAGACGAGTGAGTATAGGATTTGGACCAAAAGTTCTTTAGCAATAGACTTTTGGTTATAGACTGAATGTAAATGTCAGCACATATGAAGAGTCAGACACTATGTTGAACTGGGGAAAATATGTAGAAAAGCAGATATCAATGGAAACATTACGAAATCAGGCAAAGTATAAAGTGAGGGATAGAATTATACATTTTCAACAGGGTTGAGTTTCAATATATAAATTAGGAAAAAACAAATATGTAGTCACCAATAGGAGTGACAATTGACAGCATTAGGAAACCTGGACATGGATGTTTTTAGAAATCCATGTTCACTTTCCATTTAGGCTTTGGTACAATCATAAGTGTGACCTTTCCATTTTGTGTCCAGAATATTACTGTGATAATGAGGTGACATGAGTATTTCTTTCACCATTTCTGGGAGCAATATATTGAAGATGTAAAATTAGAATCGGGGGTACAAATAGGTGTACCCTGTTTCTATGAACATAGAGAAAAACCACGAATAGACCATACTGTGAATAAATAATATAACTTTTTTGAACTTTAAATAATGAATTGAACTGATATCTGAAAAATAAAAGGAAATTGTATATTGATATACAATCATTCATTCCAACCAGTTATATATCTATTGGAAATATTAGTGTTTTGGTTTATCATGAAGAGTGTGTGAGTTTTGCTTCAAAATGATTATGGAAATTCAAAATAATGTGTTTGGAAAGAAGTCTCATGAAAAGACCAGTCAAGAAACCCTGACAATACATGTGTTCTGAAGCAAGAAGTGATTAATGTTGAAACAAATGCCTATTAATTTGTGAACTTCTGGATGAAATGTATATCCTATGATGTGCAAAAACTGAAGAAACAATAATGTACCAGTGTCGAATACAAATGAATGACAAATTACATATCATGTCCCATAGGAGTCTACTTGCATTGATGTTAGACTGGGTCAGATACTGTAGAATAATTAGGATTTGTATGCACCCTTCACTGAAGTTAGTAGTCAGTACTAGGAAACAAATATGTATTTCAGGTGGATGAATATTTCTGATTATAATCTTCTGAAAAGTGGATTATAAATCCACATACATGAACATGAATGAATTTAGAGAGTGTATACTAGACACATATATTTCATATTTGGAAAACTTTGGAGAGTATATCTATATCTATATCTATACACACACACACACACACACACACACACACACACACACACAACACTCACAGACATTAAAAAGTACCAATATAAATGCCAATCGAAATTCATCAGTAAATATATATCATCCACAGATGCAAAAATATTTATGTTACTGAACATGAGTTTATGTATAATGTTGTTCTTCTAGGACGCTCTCTTATAGGTTGAATTTTCATTTCCAACAGCATTTAGGAGGAGTGAACTCTTCTCACAATTTGTATCTGCCAAGACATCCACCTTACAAAAATGTACGTGTGATACCTGGTAGGATTCTATATATGCATTTAAATATACATGTGTGAATAGGCTACAGAAATTGGAAACAAGTATTCACATATTTGTTAAGTTTAAAAACACATGGAGAATATTTCAATTAAAATTTGACTAGATGTATAACTCCTACCTTATATAATGCAAATGTCAAGTCCAACTATAGAACATGTCTCCTCTGAAGTGCTTGTATTTCTATTGTGTTGGGTTAATTTTCCCCATTATATTAGGATGAATAGTCTGAGTCTACTAGGTATGGGTTAGTGTCAGGGATTCAGTACTTCGAATGAAAAATTGGAAAATGAATCCAATGTGTATGTAAATATATGCTGCACAAATATCCTCCCACTCTCATCCAAAACAATGCCTTGACATTACCTTCACCCCAAGTAAGACACAATTAGAGGAGAAGAGTTACACAATCAGTGAATACATATCTGGAATGGAAAATGCTCAGGAGTTCACAACCTTGGAGGTGGTTTAGGAGTTTCCAAAAGTAAGGGACAGGGTAAACACTCCACAAACATGTAACTCTGCTGGCCTAAAAACTTTTTGAGAAACTGCCTCTGAGCTTCCGCACTTGAAATATATGTTGTTTTCATGAGATTTGGCTTCCTTTGTAGTGAGACCATCAAAGCTGGGTCTGCATCTATGTGACCTGGAGGACATGGTTTCTTATTTTCCAATGAACAAGATGAAGCAGTGCTGAATCCTCTCTTTATAGGTAAACTGAGGCCACTGGGGACTAAGTGTCTCCCCGTCTCCCCGTGTGAACTGTGAAGCCATTTGGTCCTCCTCCACTTTTTGTGGTGTTTAGGCTGCTGCACTGTGAGTTTGGTATTTGTTTCACGAAATACTAGCAGCTAAACTGGGACACAGTGCTGGAGGGAGTTCTGTCACGTGTGGTGGGTCAGGGTCTGCAAGAGAATGCACCAACTAGGCTTCTATCTCGCACAGCTTGCCCCATTGCCCCCTTGTCCATATCAACCTGATTCTTAATTTTCCTCTTAAAACTCTCCATATAAAAAGATGCCTTTACATATAAGGGTCTGCTTGCAGCACCATGTCAGTTACAAGCCATTTGGAATCCAATGGTAGATCCACATGGCCCTACCATGGATGTTTTATCAAACACCTCCCCAGCACTGCTCTAGACCCACTACTCAGCAGGCTCCAACTTACTGGCATCTCTGTTCTACACCATTTTCATGAAACTCAGTAAATCAAGGCACTGTCTGGTATACTCATGATCAGCAATAGGACATCCAATGTTTCTCCAGTGCCACCTGGTCATAGGAATTTCAAAAATTTCATGGTATTTATCTAGCCATTTTTCAAGCATGAAGTTGGAGGCACTGTGGGTTTCAATTCATTCAGCAAAGATTAAATGGTGAGGAAGCTCATTTCAATGAAATCTCTGGAGAAATCTCACAGGCAAGGCTTCCCAAAGAATGGACAAAAGGTCACATTAGGCCAGGCCCATTGAGGTCTACAATGTGAGGTGCATGTGTGTTTTGACTCTCAACTATGGTTGCCATTTCTTTAAGAATAAAATCCTGTGATATCCTTGCTGAGATTCCCAGGCCTCTGTGGAAATCTACCCGGGGCCTAGGTCTCAGTTTCCAAGAGCGACTTTCATGCGTGGCCTCTTAAAATCCCAACAAAATTCATAGCGATGCTTCTTTGAGTTCAGTTCCAAAACCCAGTGTTTAAGGGGAATCACACCAGAGTTCAAGCCCACGTGGAACCAGTCATTTTTTCCAATGCCACACAAATGACCAACATTAAAACCAAAACACTCCCACGTGGCCCTCACCTTATTCCATATAGTCAATCATCTTAAACTCTGGCTGGAGGTTTCCATGAGGGGTGCAGCCCAAGACAGTGTCCAAAATCAGCTCGTTTGCCCCTCATTTGCCTAAAATCAGGGTAGCCGGGCACCGTTGCTGTGAACCAGGAGTGAACAAATAAGCCTGCCGTTAATACTTCTATGTTTCTCCAATTTGAGGGCTACTGATTTTAGGTATCGATTCTTTAGGTGATTTAGAGTCATGCGAAAACACAAGCACCTCTGCAGGGCTTTGAAGAACTCATTTGACTCACAGAATCCCTATTCATATTTGTTGGAGTGCAGGAACCTAACAGAGGAAGGCAAGAGTCTTCATCCACAATGAATGATATTTTTTGCCATTTTGGTTTTGGAAGCTCACATGGGATCATTCTTGAGATCCATCAGGTGCTGAGAATCTAAGTCACAGCCACACACAGGACAAAGAGGCTGATAAAGACACATCCCTTTCCAAAGCAATTAAGCAAAGAACCACAGGTGAGGCCCATTCATTTCCATTTGAAAACTGTTTTCTTCAGGCTTCACAAAGGGGTGGCCTGAGGTAAAGACCTTCCTGACATTCAGTGCAACACAACAATAAGTAAGCAAAAAGCCCAAAGCAGTGTTTCTGCACTAAAACTTTCCTGGTCACACTGATATCTGAGATTTCTGAGATGCTCGCCATTCTCTTCAACTATCCTTTACATGGCCATGTCACAGAGCTTGGAGGTGGTACATATTTTGGACACAAATCCCTGAGCCCATTCTGGAGAGTGGCCAGAATTCAGGAAGAAAACAACAACTTAGAAAGATAGCAGTTGTTGCACATCGATAAGACAAGCTGCAGTCCATTCATATATTGGGCAGGATGAATTATAGGGAAGATTTATACTAGACAGGACACATCCATTAATGCATTCTCTTTTCTAATGTCTACAACAACGGACACAGTGGGATACACATAAACAGAAACACTCGCCTTGTCAAATGACTTACTAGAAACTGTCTGCTCCAAACCAAACAAACCGCCTTTTCGGACTATTCTCAGAACATGAGACAAAACAACAAACCCACACCCACTCCCACAAAGGCACCTCCTTGCCCCAAGTAGGTCTGTGACTATCCGGAGTGTCCTCTGACTGGTGGGCCATACTATGTTCCCCCGAAATGGCCTGTCTTCTCTCAGATCTTGTTTCCTTGACCAACTCTGTGAAGAAGTCAGGAAAAAGTGGTTAGCCACTACCTGTTTTCTCAGGAAAGGTCCATCTTCAGAGCTCTCCTGGCATTTGGCCATCCTCACATCATTAGGTACCAAGAAAACTGACTCTGTCCTTGGTAAATCCAAACAAGTGAGCCCACTGGGCCTGGGACGGGACTGCCTCTGGGTGCCTGGCTTCTTGGATACCAAGTTCAGAGAGTTCCATCACCAAGGAAATGAGGTATGTCACATTCTTTGGAACTGAATGAGGTCACTGCCTTGGCAACCACTTTGTCCTAACGGTTGCTTCCAAGGGTTACATAAGATGGAGGTTTCCCCTACTTCCTGTGACACTTTCATAAGGTAGAATGTATATCAACCATTGGCACCCGGGAACAGCTCTCCACTCAGGCCTGGATTGTTCCACCTTGTCTACAATAAGAAGAGAGAGGCAGATTCAGACACATCCCTTCATCCTGACCAGGTTGTTTGCCATGGAAGATGACTTTTGCTCTCTCAGGAGCTTCATACCTGCCTACAACTTCTCCATGTATCATTTGTGCATGGACATTTGAGGTTCTCATCTGGTGGAAGATCCCCAACTTTCCTGTACTGTAAGAACCCCTCTGTCCCTGCTCTTCTGTAAAATGTTTGAGGGAACAGTGTATACCTGGGGTTAAAAACAGGTTTGATTTGGTGATGAATGATTCTGTGCGATAAATAATGGGATTGGGAACCTGCAATATTTACAAGAATATAGAGGTGAAATATAAGTAGGAAAACAGAAATCTAGGTATGATTTGAAGCCCAGAGGGTTTTGCCCTTGATTGGGATACTTAGCTTCTAATTATGTTCTGCAAAGATGTCTCAGATAATTTGATATACAATGGCATAGGACCTTGTACATTGGATGATTGAATTTAGAAGAGAACATCCAGTCAAAAAGGGATATTCAGTAGGATTAGGAAGATATTTGGTAGGTTTAGGAAGACGAGTGAGTATAGGATTTGGACCAAAAGTTCTTTAGCAATAGACTTTTGGTTATAGAGTGAATGTAAATGTCAGCACATATGAAGAGTCAGACACTATGTTGAACTGGGGAAAATATGTAGAAAAGCAGATATCAATGGAAACATTACGAAATCAGGCAAAGTATAAAGTGAGGGATAGAATTATACATTTTCAACAGGGTTGAGTTTCAATATATAAATTAGGAAAAAACAAATATGTAGTCACCAATAGGATTGACAATTGACAGCATTAGGCAACCTGGACATGGATGTTTTTGAAATCCATGTTCATTTTCCATTTAGGCTTTGGTACAATCATAAGTGTGACCTTTCCATTTTTTGTCCAGAATATTGCTGTGATAACGAGGTGACATGAGTATTTCTTTCACCATTTCTGGGAGCAATGTATTGAAGATGTAAAATTAGAATCGGGGGTACAAATAGGTGTACCCTGTTTCTATGAACATAGAGAAAAACCACGAATAGACCATACTGTGAATAAATAATATAACTTTTTTGAACTTTAAATAATGAATTGAACTGATATCTGAAAAATAAAAGGAAATTGTATATTGATATACAATCATTCATTCCAACCAGTTATATATCTAATGGAAATATTAGTGTTTTGGTTTATCATGAAGAGTGTGTGAGTTTTGCTTTAAAATGATTATGGAAATTCAAAATAATGTGTTTGGAAAGAAGTCTCATGAAAAGACAAGTCAAGAAACCCTGACAATACATGTGTTCTGAAGCAAGAAGTGATTAATGTTGAAACAAATGCCTATTAATTTGTGAACTTGTGGATGAAATGTATATCCTATGATGTGCAAAAACTGAAGAAACATTAATGTACCAGTGTCGAATACAAATGAATGACAAATTACATATCATGTCCCATAGGAGTCTACTTTCATTGATGTTAGACTGGGTCAGATACTGTAGAATAATTAGGATTTGTATGCACCCTTCACTGAAGTTAGTAGTCAGTACTAGGAAACAAATATGTATTTCAGGTGGATGAATATTTCTGATTATAATCTTGTGAAAAGTTGATTATAAATCCACATACATGAACATGAATGAATTTAGAGAGTGTATACTAGACACATATATTTCATATTTGGAAAACTTTGGAGAGTATATCTATATCTATATCTATACACACACACACACACACACACACACACACACACACACACACAACACTCACAGACATTAAAAAGTACCAATATAAATGCCAATCGAAATTCATCAGTAAATATATATCATCCACAGATGCTTCTTCCGGACCCAGTCTCCTCTCCAAACACTCCTCCCTTAACACCTGTTAGTCTAGTCTATTATAATACCCCAGAGGAAAAAGGGACTCTTGCCGCAAAATGGGAAGGCCCCTATCCAGTCATTCTCTTTACCCTTACCGCCGCCAAACTCTCCTTACCAGACAACTGTCTCACTCCCTGGATTCACATGTCTAGGTTGAAGCCACATCACCAGGAGGCCCCACCTGCTGAAGACAGGGCCACCCCAGAGGAACTCCAAGAATCACCTACTGAACCTCCCCTTTACTCCTGCTCTCCACACCCATCTCACCCATTTTAGTTGTGGCTCACACGGTTTTCCTTGCAGCCCAATTCCTCTTAAAGAAGGCACAATGAGCTCTCCCAACACCCTAGTCTTCTCTAACTGCTTGTTTTTTGTGCTCTGCTTATTTTCTGTGCTCTGTCAGGAGTGGTCTTTACCCTCCTCACCTACCATGCATTTATTCACTTTTCGGGAACGATACTCAGAACATGGCATGCAGAAGGTCTGCGCAGTGGATGCAACTACTTGCTTCATCCACAACTGCACCTCTATTTCCCTAAAATTGTCACCTTCAAGGACCTTCGTCCCTGGTAGCTGGAACTGGCCTTTCATTTGCTTCCTTTTTGATCAAACAAAAGACTATTGTCATTGGTGGCCTGAGATATATAATGGGTGCCCCTATTGGTCATGCATGTTCCATGATGAACGTGGTAGCTATTCTTACCACTCATTTGGTTACCCTGAAGGGTGGACTTCTAGTTACATAAAGTGGCATAAAGGCTCTTCATCCAGTAAAATGGATGGTATACTTTAGATAAACCTGACCCCAAGGCCAAACGATGGGGCTATGTTGAGTTTGCTGTCTATGCTCGGCCAAACTCAGTCAGACCCACAGGGTGGATGACTATTGGCCGCACCCTGATTACGCAACCTAAGGCAACCATCCAGGTAGTCGAACACATTAAGGACTCAGAATCAAAACTTTGAGATCATATCCATAGCTCATCCAAAGAGGATTCAGAGCCTTCAACCCTCTCAGGTCCCCCTCCCACATGGCTCAATTTGCTACACCAAACTTTTTGATTATTAAACTCCACCCCTCTTTCTGTGCCTACTTCTCAGTGCTTTCTCTGTGCTTCACTTAGTCGTCCACTTCTAGCAGCAGTCCCATTAGCGGCAGGAAATATTCCAGCAAAACCCTACAATTTCTCTAAAAAGGACAACCCCTACATGTGACACGTATCCCACTGTGGGAAAGTTATTCCACCAATACTTTATTTCCTTTCATCTGTTTCCACCTGCCAATAATGAATCCTTTACCCATTTGTTCCTTGAGCTACAGCACCCCATAGAGCCCTGTGTTTATGCAACCTGGACATTTCCTCTGGTGTAATGGTTCTTTAAGTACCTCAACCATCAATGTCTCAGGCGCCTGTTTCTTGGTTACTGTAGTTCCTCAGCTATCTTTGTATACTCCCACCGAATTCTGACAGTTGGCCCTACCTTCCCGCACCCGTAGGGTAGTCTTTCTGCCGGTTCTGGTAGGCCTCATTTTAACAACCTCAGTAACAGTTCTCGGACTCTCTGGTGGAGCTATAGGTCATGCTCTATGGGATCCAATGACCTTCAACAAAAACTGCAGGAAACACTCAATACCATGGCTGAGTCTCTGGGTTCCTTGCAGCGGCAGGTTACTTCATTGGCACAAGTGGCTTTACAGAACCAAAGGGCAATTGATCTTCTCACTGCAGAAAAAGGGGTTACATGCCTATTCCTCAGAGAGGAATTTTGCTATTATATTAATGAATCTGGGCTAATAAAAAAAATGTTGTTAAATTGCAGGAATTATCGACCCAATTGCTCAAACCTACCTCCTCCAATCCCATAACGGGGTTCTTCCAATCCTATCTTGCCATGTACTTACTACATATCTTGGATCCCCTTATTTGGATGCTCCTTTTTTGTGCTCTCTTGCCCTGCATAATGAAGTGCATTCAAACCCAACTGCATAAAATTCCTAATCAAACTTTCAACCAGCTTTTGCTTAGTCACTACCAGCCTCTGATGACCGATGAATCCCCAACATCTCCAAGAGAACAGTTCACTCAGTGATGAAGCTCACTACCAGGCACGATGGAATGCAACGGGTATTAGACAGCGGGAGACAACGAGCTCGGAGAACCTCTTAATCTGCCATCCTGGATTCATAGTCTTTACCACCTTCTAAGCTTTCTCATGGTTCTTGGCCTCTTCTATGTCAGTCCCCCCACATGGAACTTCTGCCAAAAATTGACATTTGCTTTAATTTTTATCTTCATTCTGTTTTTATTCGCTCTGATCTTCTTCAGGTGCTGGCGACACCATGTCCAGGCAACGCTTCCAGTATTTCCTTGAGTCTCTGTTACAGGACCAGTGGCTGATACCAACAATCTCTTCCATCCAGGACTGGTTCCATGCCATCGACATCTTTGGCTTCAGGGAACATTCATTGACTTCACCCCTATGAAAATAGCTGTCTATAGCCACTGGGTTTTATTTCTGGCTGCCATGATATCCCCATACCTGCCCCCTGAGCATTCCTCCACTTCTCTTTCTAGGCCCCACACCACCCCCACACAGCAGGAAGCAGCCAGATCTGACAAACGACACCCCACTTCCTAAGAAAACAAAAAGGGTGGAATGTTGGGAAAAGAATAAATGGCAGCCATACCCCAGAGAAAAACCCCAACATGGCGCCTAAGGACTTCTTCTTCCTACCTTCTTCATTTCTGCAGTGGCGCAAAAAGTTCCCGCCCTTGTGAACTCTCCCGCCAGCGCCAATTTCTAATCTCGCTTGTGGGGAACCTTAGCCCCAATGAGAACTAATTCCTGGGCTCTGGAGCTGATATTTGAAAGAACTTGTCAATAAACGGGTTGCTGCCATTTATGTAAGCCATACCATCTCCCCCTTAGTTCTATATAAGCACACAGCTTTTAGCAATAAATTTGGAATTCTCCCGGTGAAGTGTCATTGTGTGGGGAATTATTTCACTCATGTTCAGCAACAGGATATCCAAAGGTTCTCCAGTGCCACCTGGTAATGGGAATTTCAGAAATTTGATAGTATTTATTTAACCATTTTTGAAGGATGAAGTTGGAGTCACTGTGCGTTTCAATTAATGCAGGAACCATTATGTGGTGAGGAAGGTCATTTAAATGAAATCTCTGGAGAAATCTCACAGGCAAGGCTTCCCAAAAAGTGGCCAAAAGGTCACATGAAGCCAGGATCATTGAGGTCTACAATATGAGTTCCATTTGTGTTTAGACTCTCAATTATGGCTGCCAAGTCTTTCAAAATAAAATCATGTGATATCCTGGCTGAGATTCTCACTGCACTGTGGAAAGACACCCTGGCCCTCGATCTCAGTTTTCAAGGGCGCATCTCATGCGTGGCCTCCTAAAATCCCAACACATTTCATGGCAATACTTCTTTGAGGTAAATTCCAGAACTCAGTCTCTAAGAGGAATCATGCCAGAATTCAAGCCCAGGTGGATCCAGTTATCTCTTCCAACCGCCAAACAAATGACCACAATTAAAACCAAACACTCCCACATGGCCCTCATCTTCTTCCATATAGACACTTATCATAACCTCTGGCTGGAGTTTTTCATGAGGGGTGCAGCCCAAGACAGTGTCAAAAATAAGCTCCCTTGCCCCTCATTTGCCTAAAGTCAAGGTGGCCTGGACACCCATCCGGTGAACCAGGAGTGATCAGATAGGCCAGCTGTTAATACTGCTCTGCATCTCCAATTTGAGGCCTACTGACTGTCAGGTATAGATTCTTTATATGATTTGGAGCCATGAGAAAACCCAAAAACCTATGGGTTAGCCTCTGCAGTGCTGTGCATAACTCATTTGAACCAAAGGATCCGTATTCTCACTTGATGGTGGTCAGGAACCTTACAAATGAATGCGAGAGACTTCATTCACAATAATTGCTCTTTTGGCCATTTTGGTTTTGGATGCACACATGGGATCTCTCTTTACATCCATCAGGTGCTGAGAATCTAAGCCACAACCTCACACAGGGCCAAGAGGCTGATTCAGACACATCCCTTTCCAAAGCAATTAAGCAAAGAGCCACAGGTGATGCCTATTCATTTCCATTTGAAAACTGTTTTCTTCAGGCTTCACAAAGGGGTGGCCTGAGGCAAAGACCTTCCTGACATTCAGGGAAACAGAACAATTGATAAGCAAAAGGCCGAAAGCATGGTTTCTCCACTGAGACTTTCTTGGTCACACTGATATCTGAGTTTTCTGAGATGCTCGCCATTCCCTTCAGCTATCCAGGACATGGCAATGTCACAGAGCTTGGAGGTGGTACATATTTTGGACACAAAACCATGAGACTATTCTGGAGAGTGGTGAGAATTCTGGAAGAAACAGGAACTTAGGAAGGTAGCAGGTGTTGCCCATGGATAAGGCAAGCTGCAGTCCATTCATAAATTGGGCAGGATGAATGCCGGGAATCTTTCTACTATACAGGACATATGAATTGTTGCATTCTATTTTCTAATGTCTACAACTACGGACACAGTGGGATACAGAAAAATAGAAACACTTGCCTTGTCCAACGACTTACTAGAAGAAGACCACTCCAAATCAAACAAACCGTCTTTCCTACCTATTATCAGATCATGAGACAAAACCACAAAATCACACCCACCCCACAAAGACACCTCCTTCCCCCATGTAACTCTGTGACTATCCGGAGTTTCCTCTGAGTGGTGGGCCATACTATGTTCCCCCAAAATGGCCTGTCCTATCTCAGATCTGGTCTCCTTGGCCAACTCTGTGAAGTTGTCAGGAGCCTGCGGTGAACCACTACCTACTTTCTCAGGAAAGGCCCCTATTCAGAGCTCTCCTGGTATTTGGCCATCCTCACATATGTTGGTACCAAGAAAGACTGACACTCTCCTTGGTAAATTCAAACAAGTGAGCCTACTGGGTCTGGGACTGGACTGACTCCGGGTGCCTGGCTTCCTGGATCCCAAGTTAAGAGAGTTCCATCACCAAGGAAGTGAGGTAGATCACTTCTTCAGGAACTGAATGAGGTCATTGCCTTGACAACCACTTTGTCCTAACAGTTGCTTTCAAGAGTCCCATGAGATGGAGGCTGCCCCTACTTCCTGTGACACTTTCACAAGTTAGAATGGTATATAAACCATGGGCACCCGGGAACAGCTCTCCACCTAGGACTGGTTTGGTCCATCTTCTCTACATTAAGAAGAGAGAGGCTGATTCATACACATCCCTTCATGCTGACAAGGTTGTTTGCCATAGAAGATGACTTTTCTCTCTCAGGTCTTTCGTAGCTGCCTACATCTTCTCAAGGGATCATTTCTGCATGGACCTTTGATGTTCTCAACAGGTGGAACATGCCCTACATTCCTGTATTTTAAGAGCAACCCTGTCCCTGCTGTTCTGTAAAGTTCGATTGAGAGAACAGTGTATGGTTTGGGTTAGTAACATGTTCAATTTGGGGTTAGGAATCCTTCTGCATGACGAATAATGGTATTGGGAAACTATGATATTTACAAGAATATATAGGTGAAATATAAGTATAAAAACAGAAATCTAGGGAAGATATGAAGTCCAGAAGGGCATTGGGCCCTTAATTGGTACACTTAGCTTTGAATTATTTTCTGCAAAAATGTCTCAGATAAATCTATATACAATGGCATAGGAGCTTGTACCTTGGATGATTGAATGTCGAATAGAACACCCACTCAAAAAGGGATTGTCGGTATAATTAGAAAGATAGTCAGTAGGTTTACAAAGAAGAGTGAGAATAGGATTTAGACCAAAAGTT
This sequence comes from Callospermophilus lateralis, assembly GCF_048772815.1. Taxonomy (NCBI): domain Eukaryota; kingdom Metazoa; phylum Chordata; class Mammalia; order Rodentia; family Sciuridae; genus Callospermophilus; species Callospermophilus lateralis. Next base: position 258,128 of record NW_027513033.1, read on the forward strand.
CTTAAGCAATAGGGTTTCAGGTAGACAGTGAATGTAAATGTCAGCACAAGTGAAGAGTCAGTCACAATGATGAACAGGGGAAAATATGTAGGAAAATAGATATAAATAGAGACATTACTAAATCAGGCAAAGTATAAAGTGAGTGATAGGATTAGACATTTTCAACAGGCTTGAGGTTGAATATATAATCTTAGGAAGAAACAAAAATGTAGTCACCAATAAGATTGACATTTGAGAGCGTTAGGCCACCTGGACATGGAAGGTTTTAGTAATCCATGCTCACTTTCCATTTAGGCTTTGGTACAACCTTAAGGGTGACCTTTGATTTTTTTTTCCAGAATATTACTGTGATAAAATGTATATATAGATCAGGTGACATGAGTATTTCTTCCACCATTTTTTGAGGAATATTTTGAAAACGTATAAATTAGTATTGAGGGTAAAAATAGGTGTACCCTGTGACTATGAATATAGAGATAATGCATGAATAGACCATACAGTTAATAAATAATATAACTGGTTCCACTTTAAATAATGTATTGAATTGATATCTGAAAATACATAAGAAATCATATATTGATATATAATCATTCATAACAACTAGTTATACGTCTAATTGTAATCCTAGGGTTATGGTTTATCATGAAGAGTGTGTGAGTTTTGCTTCAAAAGTGATTATGGAAATCAAAAATAATGTGTTTGGAAAGAAGTCTCATGAAAAGACCAGTTTGAAACATGGCGGAACACGTGTTTTCTGAAGCAGAAAGTGAATGAAAGTGAAATAAATGCCTATAAATTTGTGAACTTGTGGATGAAATATATATCCAATAATGTGCATAAACTGAAGAAATAGTAATGTACTAGTTTTGAATAAAAATGAACTTCAAAATACTTATCATGTCCCATAGGAATCTACTTGCATTGATGTGAAAATGGATCAGTTACTGTAGAAATATTAGGATTTATATGCACCATTCACTGAAGTTAGTTTTCAATACTAGGAAAAAAATACGTATATCAGGTGAATGAATATTTCTGAGAATAATCTTGTGAAAAGTTGATTATAAATCCATATACATAATCATGAATGAATTTAGGGAGTGTATAATAAGACACATATATTAAATATTTTGAAATATCTGGAGAGAATATATATATATATATATATATATATATATATATATATATATATCCACACACAGATTTTAAAAATTAGCAATATATATGCCAATCGAATTACACCGTGAAATATGTATCATCCACAGATCCAAAAATATTCATTTTACTGGATATGGATTTATGTATAACTTTTTTCAACTAGGAAGCTCACCCATAGGTTGAATTTTCAGGTCAAACAGAGTTTAAGAGGAGTGATCTCTTCTCACACTTTGTATCTACCAAGTCATGTAACTCACAAGAATGTACGTGTGATACCAGGTAGGATTCTATATGTGCATATAAAAATACATGTGCTGAATAGAATACAGAGAAAGGGAGACAGGAATTCACATATTTGTTAACTTTAAAAGCACATGGAAAACTATTTCAACAAAAAATTGACTAGATTTATAACTCCTACCCTATATAATGCAAAAGGCAAGTCCAAGTATACAACATGCCTCCTCTGAACTGCTTGTATTTCTATTCTGTTTCCGTTATTTTTCTCCATCATATTAGGATTAGTATTCAGAATCTAGCAGAGCATGTGTTAGTGTCAGGGATTCAGTATTTCAAATGTAAAATAGAAAAATGAATCCAATGTGTATGCAAATATGTGCTAAACAAAATCTTCCCACTCTCATCCAGAACAATTCCTTGATATTTTTTTTGCCCAAAGTAAGACACAATTAGAGGAGAAGAGTAATAAAATCTGTGAATAATATGCTCAGGAGTTTACAACCTTGGAAGTGGTAGAGGAGTTTCCCTAGTATGGGACAGGGTAAACACTCCATAAACATGGAGCTCTGCTGGCCTAAATACTTCTTGAGAAACTGCCTCTGAGTTTGGGCACTTGAAATATATGTTGTTGTCAGGAGCTTTAGCTTCTTTTTAGTGAGACTATCAAAGCTGTGTCTGCATCTATGTGACCTGGAGGACATGGTTTCTTATTTTCCAATGAACATGAGGCAGCAGTGCTGAATTCTCTCTTTGTAAGTAAACTGTGGCCACTGGGGGCTAAGGGTATTCCCATGTGGACTGGGAAGCCATTTGGTCATCCTCCACTTTTCGTGGTGTTTCTTGCTGCTGCACTGGGACTTTGGCATTTGCTTCATGAAATAAAAGAAGTTCAACTGGGACACAGTTCTGGAGGCAATTCTTTCATGTGTGGTTGGTCAGGGTCTGCAGGAGAATGCACCAACCAGGCTTCTATCCCACATAGCTTGGCCCCATGTCCATAGTAACCTGATTCTAAACATTGCCCAGAAACATCTCCATATAACCAGAAGCCTTTACATGGAAGGGTTTGCTGGCTGCACCATGTAAGTCACAAGCCATTTGGGATCCAATGGCAGATCCACATGGCCCCACCACAAATTTTTTATCACACACCTGCCTACCACTGCTCTAGGCCCACTACTCAGCAGGTTCCAACATACTGGCATCTCTGTTCTACACCATTTTCATGAAACCCACTCAATCAAGGCACTGTCTTGCATATTTACGATCAGCAACAGGACATCCAAAGTTTCTCCAGTGCCACCTGGTCATGGGAATTTCAAAAATTTCATGGTATTTATCTAGGCATTTTTCAAGGATGACGTTGCAGGCACTGTGGGTTTCAATTCATTCAGGAACCTTTAAATGGTGAGGAAGCTCATTTCAATGAATGCTCTGTAGAACTCTCACAGGCAAGGCTTCCCAAAGAGTGGCCAAAATGTCACATGAAGCCAGGCCTATTGAGGTCTACAATGTGACGTCCATGGGTGTTGTGACTCTCAACAATGGCTGGCAAGTCTTTCAGAATTAAATCATGTGATCTTCTGGCTGAGATACCCAGGGCTCTGTGGAAAGCCACCCTGGGCCTAGATCTCAGTTTCCAAGGGTGATTCTCATGGGTGGACTCCTAAAATCCCAACAAAATTCATGGCAATACTTCTCTGAATTCAGTCTCTAAGGGGAATCACACCAGAGTTCAAGCCCAGGTGGTCCCAGTCATGTCTTCCAACCGGACACAAATGACCAAAATTAAAACCAAAACCCTCCCATATGGCCCTCATCTTCTTCCATATAGACACTAATCACAACCTCTGGCTGAAGGTTTCCATGAGTGGCGGAGTCCAAGAGAGTGTCCAAAATAACTCCCTTGCCCCTCATTGGCGTAAATTCAGGGTGGTCTGGACACCCTTCATGTGAAACAGGAGTGATCAAATATGCTAGACGTTAATACTTCTATGCTTCTCCAATTTGTGGAAAACTGAGTGTCAGGTATATATTTTTATGTGATTTGCAGTCATGAGAAAACACAAGCTCCTCTGCAGGTCTTTGAAGAACCCATTTGACCCAAAGGATCCCTATTCTCACTTGATGGAGTTCAAGAACTTTAAAGAGGAAGGCGACAGACTTCATCCACAAGGACTGCTTTTTGGCCATTTTGGTTTTGGATGCACACATGGGATCTCTCTTTACATCCACCACGTGCTGAGTATCTAAGCCACAACCTCACACAGGGCCAAGAGGCTGATTCAGACACATCCCTTTTCAAAGCAATTAAGCAAAGAGCCACAGGTGATCCATATTCATTTCCATTTGAAAACTGTTTTCTTCAGGCTTCACAAAGGGGTGGCATGAGGCAAAGACCTTCCTGACATTCAGGGCAACAGAACATTAGGTTAGCAAACGGCCCAAAGCAGTGTTTCTCCACTGAGACTTTCCTGGTCACACTGATATCTGAATTTTCTGAGACGCTCGCCATTCCCTTCAGCTATCCAGTACATGGCCATGTCACAGAGCTTGGAGGTGGTACATAACTTGGTCACAAAATCATGAGCCTATTCTGGAGAGTGGCCAGAATTCAGGAAGAAAACAGGAACTTAGGAAGATAGCAGGTGTTACCCATCCATAAGGCAAGCCGCATTCCTTTCATACATTGGGCAGAAAGAATTCTGGTAAGCTTTCTACTAGCCTGGACACATCCTTTGATGCATTCTCTTTTCTAATGTCTACAACCATGGACACAGTGGGATACACAGACATAAAAACACTCGCCTTGTCAAATCACTTGTTAGAAGTCGTCCACTCCAAACCAAACAAACTGCCTTTCCTACCTATTCTCAGAACATGAGACAAAATCACAAACACACACTCACACCCACAAATTCACCTCCTTTCCCAAAGTAGGTCTCTGACTATCGGGTGTGACCTCTGACTGGTGGGCCGTACTATGTTCCCATCAAATGGCCTGTTCTGTCTCAGATCTGGTTTCTTTGGCCAACTCTGTGAAGTTGTCAGGAGACAACGGTGAGCCACTTCCTGCTTACTCAGGAAAGGCCACTCTTCAGAGCTTTCCTGGCATTTGGCCATCCTCACATCAGTAGATACCAAGAAAGACTGACTCTGTCTTTGGTAAATCAAAAGAAGTGAGACCACTGGGACTGGGCCTGGGACTAGATTTGTGTGCCTGGACGCCTGGATCCCACGTTCAGAGAGTTCCATCACCAAGAATGTGAGGTGAGGTCACTTCCTTCAGGAACTGAATGAGGTCAATGCCTTACAAGCACGTTGTCCTAACATTTGCTTCCAAAGGTCCCATGAAATGGAGGCTGTCCCTAATTCCTTTGACACTTTCACAAGTTAGAATGGTATATCAAACATTGGTAACCGGGAACAGCTCTCCACAGAGGCCTCGTTTGGTCCTTCTTCTCTACATAAAGAAGAGAGAGGCTGATTCAGACACATCCCTTCATGCTGACCAGGTTGTTTGCAATGAAAGATGACTTTTGCTCTCTCAGTTCCTTCATAGGTGCCTACAACTTCTCTAGGGATCATTTGCGCATAGACCTTTGAGTTTCTCAGCAGTTGGAAGATCCCCTAAATTCCTGTATTTTAAGACCAACTCTGTCCTTGCTCTTCTCTAAAGTTAGATTGAGGGAACAGTGTATGGTTACGGTTAATAACAGGTTTGATTTGGAATAGAAATCATTCTGCTGGATGAATAATGGTATTGGGAACCTGCGATATTTTCAAGAATATATAGGTAAAATATATGAATCTGAAAACAAAAATCTAGGTAAGATTTGAAGCCCAGAAGGGCATTGGGCCCTTGATTGGGTATTAAGCATAGGACCTTGTAACTTGGATGATTGATTTTCAAAGAGAACTTCCAGTCAAAATGGATAGTCAGTAGTATTAGGAAGATAGTCGGTATGTTTATAAAGGAGAGTGAGTATAGGATTTGGACCAAAAGTTCTTTAGCTATAGGGTTTGGGGTATTGAGTGAATGTAAATGTCAGCACATGTGAAGAATTAATCACAATGATGAACTGGGGAAAATATGTAGGAATGCAGATATCAATAGAGACTTTAGGAAATCTGGCAAAGTATAGTTGGTAGTGAAATGTTAATAAAATAGATTCTTGTCACTTCCTGTTTTTCTGTATGCTTAATAAAACACTGTTGAAATCTTGAGAAGTGATTTCTAATCTTTTTCCCAGAATGTGCTGTCCCCAGCTGCCAAACTTCAGAATGTACTCCCTCACCCAGTTGCACGCAAACTGCTCACCCGCCCAGGCCCATCAATAAACTTTCCTCCCTGCCCTCTTCAAGGAAAGTATATAAGCTCTGCTTAAGCTGTTCTCAGGGTTCTCTGCTCTATTCAAATGAGCTCTGAGCCCCAGCATGCTGGACCCCCAATAAACCCTTTGTTTTTGCATGAGAGAGTCTCTTGGTGGTCTCTTCCCCCAATGCTCTTCCGATATTTATATATGGAGGTTCCACCGAAATCCAGCAGTGGTGAACGAGAGACCCCAATGGGCTACTCTCAGGGTAAGTAAGGCACCTCTTTCTGGTTTCAGGTTTCAGGTTAGGGCTTGGCAAAATGGCTGTCGATGAAGTGTGTGAGCTCTCTTTGATGGTGGCTGGCAGACGTGTCACAGAGCCACAAGCCAAGTCCCTGGGGGACGCCACAGAGGACTCGGGAATCGAGGAATAATAGTCTCCTCGACTCAGTGATACTTTGTTTCAGATTCGGTATTGCCAGCCCATCGGGTTTTGCCACCTGCTCAGTCTTGGTCTCAGTGTTGGACGTCCATTGCCTGTCTTTATTGTTTTCTCTTGTCTGTGTCCTGTGTCTTGCTTTTACTGTTTGTGTATCTTTCATTATGGGACAGATCACTTCAATGCCTCTGTCCCTGACCCTTGATCTATGGACCAAAGTCCGCTTAAGGGCTCAGAATGTTTCTTTTTTAGTAAAACGCTGGACCTGGCAGACTCTGTGTGCCACAGAATGGCCCACCTTTGGATTCGGATGGCCCCTAGAAGGATCTTTCTACTTCCCACTAATTTAAAAAGACAGAGATATTGTCTTACAGCCAGGGCCACATAGCCATACTGATAAACAGGAATATACCTTAACTTGGCAGGACCTCTGCAAATCTCCTCCTCCGTGGGTGAAGCCTTTCCTTGCTGTGTCCCCGTTCCTACTCCTTCCCACACGATCTCTCAACCCCTCTGCTCCTCCTCCTCCTCCACCCTCTGTTCTCCCTGAGTCACAAGATTTGACTCTACTGGACTCTCGTCCCCCTCCTTATCTTCTACCCTTGTCCCACAACCCCCAACACCCTCTAAGTGATTCTCCAGCTGCTGACTCAGCCTCTCCGCAATTGGAGGATGCTAAGCCAGCCCAGGGCCCTCCAGATAACTCCCCTGCGTCACACACAGCCCCTCCTCCCCTGGAGGAAGCTGGAGTTGCTAAAGGAACTCGCCGGTGGCAAATGATTGAAAACCCTGGAACTCCCGTGTTGCTTCCCTCCATCCCTAAGGACCAATGATTGACGATGGCCATAGGGAAAAAATGCAAGCCTACCAGTATTGGCCTTCTCCTCTTCAGACCTATATAAATGGAAAAATAACAATCCCCCTTTTACCGAGGACCCAACCTGGCTCTCAGGTCTGGTGAAGTCATTGATGTTTTCACACCAACCTACTTGAGATGACTGCCAACAACTCCTATGGACTCTCTTCATGACAGAGGAACAAAAGAGAATCCTCCTGGATGCTAGAAAAAAGTATCCTCGGACCAAATGCGTGACCGACAAAACTTCCCAACATATTCAAAGCCGGCTTTCTCTTGAAACGACCCAACTGGGACCCCAACACCTTTGAAGGTAGGGAGCATCTGTCCACTTATCGCCGGGCTCTAATAGTGGGTATCTTAGTGGCCGCTAGGTGACCAACTAATTTGGCCAAGGTAAGAGAGATTATTTAAGGGCCTGATGAATCTCCCTCTATGTTCTTAGAGATAATTATGTAGGCATATAAGAGACATACTCCTTTCGATCCTCAGGCAGAGGATCAAAAGGCATCTGTCACAATGGCCTTTATTGGGAAAGCTGCCCTGGATATTAAAAGAAAGTTACAATGCTTAGATGGATTACAAGATATGACTTTGAGGGATTTATTCAGAGAACCCGAGAAGGTATACTTTAAGAGAGAAACTGAGGAAGAGAAGGGAGCTGAGTGAGGATAAAAGAAACAAAAGACAGACTAAGGCATTGACTAAGGTCCTGGTCACAACAACAAATAGGCCAGAAATTAAGAAACAGAGAGACAGGAAGGGATACCTGGGCACACACTAGAGGCCACCCCTGGCCTCAGATCAATGTGCCTACTCTAAAGAAAAAGGACACTGGGCCAAAGAGTGCCCTAGAAAGAGACAGCCATGCCAGCCAGATATTCTGACTCTGGAGGAATACTAAGAAAGTCCGGGCTCAGATCCTCTCCCTGACCTCAAGGTAACTTTTGAAGTGGAGGGGAACACAATAAACTTTGAAGTAGATGCAGGGTGAATATACTCAGCCCGTAAGGCCCATTGGGCCCTCTACCGAATAAAAGGTCTCTAATTCAAGAGTCTAACAGAAGTAAATATCGGGCTTTGACAACTACGAGGACCATGGACCAGGGAAAAGGAAAAATCCATCACTCCTTCCTAGTAATCCCAGAATGCCTGGCCCCATTGATTGGCAGAGTTCTGCTCACCAAGCTCTGGGCCAAAATAACTTTTAACCCTGAAGGCCCTCAAGTGGAATTTTTTAATTCTTCAGTAACTACTCCTATAATCATGGCTCTAACTATGTCAGTAGCAAATGTTCATCAACTCACTCACCTTTGTTCAAAGAAACTGCATTCATTCGTGAAGGATCAAGAACACAGTTTTCCACTAACCTACTCACAGCAAAAGGAAATAACTGAATGGGTAACAAAAGCCTGTCAGGTCCATTAATTGGTTAAAGCTTACACTTCCAAGCTTCCTGCAGGAAAGCACCTATGAGGAACCAGACGAGGACAATTCTGGGAAGTGGACTTTACTGAAATTAAGCCAGTAAGGTATGGACTTAAATAACTCCTAGTCTTTGAACATACATTTTCAGGATGTATTGAAGCCTTCCCCACACACACAAAAAAAAAGAAATAAAAAAGAAGAAAAAAGAAACATTGCAAATGGTTGTAAAGAAGATCCTGGAAGATATTTATTCTCCCCTTGACGACCAGTAGTCTTAACCCTAATCAGCCCCTTAAGCTGCGATGGCTGATCACAAATCCTACTGGACACGAAGTATGGCCTATCTCGAATACAGCCCCCTTACGAACCTGGTGGCCATCTCTCCACCCAGTCATTTGTCAGCTGGCTATAGGTCTTTCCTATTGGGATATCCCTGATTAACAGGATCCCACTAAAATTCCATTAAATCCCTTCCGTACCATAGATAATGGAAACAAACATTATAGATGTAGGGACACGTGAGCCAGATGCAGGTTGGCTAGCCTAGATTACTATGTTTGCCCGGCAGACTATCAAAGCCACAAACAGTCACGGCTGTGGGGGGGGGAGAGCAGACTTCTATTGTAAGTCATGGGGATGTGAGCATACAGGGACTGTCAGATGGAAACCAAACTCCTCATCAAATTCTGTACACAGCATTGGCCATATTACGAATTAGATAACCAAAACCGATGGCCCCCAGAGGGGTCTCTAGATCCTCAAATTCTGTGTGACCTTTTTAACTTCTGCAAGTGCTCAAAAGGGTGAATGGAGATTCCGCTATGTGGAGGCCTTCTCTCTCCTTTGCTCACATCCTGAACTATGCTTCTCCAATAGATGCTCACCCTCAGCCTTGTGCTCCAGACTCTCTGCTGTCACTCCCACCTCAGCAACTTGATTTCTCCCCTCCAATATCTAGATCAAAAACCCAAATCTCGACTGGTTCTCAGACCATTGCTCCCTTGCTGAGGTTGCAGGTACTGAGGTACCACTCCATTCACTCACTCCTCTCCTCTCCTGTCAGTGCCCGCACCAGGTCCCACCCAGTCCTCTTACCACCTAATGCAAAGCTCAAACCCACTGAGAAGAATCCTCAGACCCTAATACAAGATGTAATGAAAATGGCCTTTAATGTTACTTTGTCATCACTAAAAACAGGTTACTAAGAATTTAAAGTCCCTCACAGGCTTTTTGGAATCTCACTCCCGTCTCCCCCTCTGTTCTATCTGTTCTACTGCTCAAGTTTTTGTTGCTATTAAGATCCCAAAGCCCTCTCCCAATATTCTTTTACATCTCTCCTTCCTCATTCTCAGATCCACAGAGCTGCTCTTATCCCTGCCTTCCAAATTGTCCCCCTCTGTACCAGGCCCACAGAAAAGTCTTAACTGACCTTCTCCAGAAGTCTTCACCATGGCTGATTTAGGACTTTCAGCAAAAGAATCCCGATAAAAGAGTTCACTGTAGATAAACTTCCTATTTTTGTGTTGCCCTGGTCTCCTTGGCAACTGGCTAAAAAATTCAGCACTCCTGATCTAGACACACCCTTACTAGTTTTTCACAAAATATTTCAAAAAAAGGCCTCTGGCCTTGAGCTGGGGCTTCACAGAGATGGCTACATTTCTAAGATAAAGAAGTTACAAACTGGGCTGTATGGAAACAGCTGGAAGGGGGAAAAAAAGAAAGGGAAGACACCCCCACCCAGGTGTCCTTGAAAAGTTAACTTGCCCAAACTGAGGAAAAAACAGAAACAAAAACTGCTTTTTGTGAACTTCTGCAGACTGTGAACTTCTGAGCCCCTTCCCTTACGTGTTGGGTACAAAATTCTGAAACTACGTAACTTGGGTTTCAGGGGATTAATTGATTACAACAGAAGCAATGCCCTCTGAATCTGGTTGAAACCAAAAAAGACTGTTTCCGTGTCTTTGGTGCTATCTTAGGTGCCTTGCCTTGTCCGTCCCTACAACAGTATAATTCTATATACTTAAACATTGTTTATGTTTTCATGAAATGGTCAACAGATGTGATTAATTGTGAAATGGTGCAGATGTTTCCCAGAGTGCTCTATCATGACGCAGGTTCATCTGAAGATCAAAGAGGGGGACATACAACCCGGTTCCGCTGGGAACATATGTCCCTCACCTTAGCCATTCTATTACGAATAGGAGTTGCTGCAGGGTTGGGCACAAGAACCACTGCTCTGGTCCATGGGACACAACAAGTGACCCAATTAGAAGCAGCAATAGATCAAAACTTAAAGATTTTAGAAACCTCCATCACAGCTTTGCAGGAATCTTTAACCTCTCTCTCTGAAGTTGTTTTACAGAACAGTGGAGGGTTGGACCTCCTTTTCATGACAGAGGGGGGCCTTTGTGCTTCATTGAGGGAAGAATGTTGTTTTTATGTCGACAATACTGGAGTTGTAAAAAAATCTATGAGTAAATTAAAAAGATGCCTTGAAGAGCAACAACGAGAGAGAGAGAGGCACAGAAAGGGTAGTTTGAGTCTTTTTTTACACAGTCCCCCTGGTTAATTACGTTTTTATCAACCCTGGCCGGTCCAATAATAATCCTCATATTATTACTAACTATAAAACCCTGTTTCCTCAACCATGTAATTTCTTTTCTCCAAGCTCAAATTGGACAAATTAAAATTATGGTAATACCCCACTAGCAGACATAGAATGTGACACCCCACAAAGATCACTTTTATGATTAAAAATATCCAGAAAAAGAAGTGGGGAATGAAAGGTTAATAAAATATGTACTTGTCACTTCCTGTTTTTCTGTACACTTAACGAAACACTGTTGAAATCTTGAGAACTCTTTGCTAATCTTGTTGCCAGAATGTGCTGTCCCCAATTGCCAAACTGCAGAATCTACTCCCTCACCCGGTTGAATAGAAACCTGAACTGTACTTGGATCATTGAATGTAGAAGAGAACATCCATTCAAAAAGTTATAGTCAGTTGGATTAGAAAGATAGTCGGTAAGTTTAGGAAGAAAAGTGAGTATAGGATTTGGAACAAAAGTTCTTTAGCAATAGGGTTTTGGTTAGAGAGTCAATGTAAACGTCAACACAAGTGAAGAGTCAGTCACAATGATGCACAGGGCAAAATATGTAGGAAAGCAGATATCAATAGAGACATTAGGAAATCAGGAAAAGAATAAAGTGAGTGATGGGATTAGATATTTTCAACAGGGTTGAGGATGAATATATGAGCTTAGGATAAAACAAATATGAAGTCAACAATAGGATTGACATTTGATAGCATTAGCGTAGCCCAAGAGTGTGTCCAAAATAAGCTCTGTTGCCCCTCATTTGCCTAAATTCCCAGTGGCCTGTACACCCTTCCTGTGTACCAGGAGTGATCAAATAGGCCTGCCCTTAATACTGCTCTGCTTCTCCAATTTGAGTCCTACTGAGTGTCGGGTACAGATTCTTTATGTGAATTGGAAAGATGAGAAAACTCAAGCACCTATTGGATAGCCTCTGAATAGATTTGAAGAACTCATTTGACCCAAAAGATCCCTATTCTCACTTGATGGAATTCAGGAACCTTACAGAGGAAGGCAAAATACTTCATCAACAATGACTGCTCTTTATGCCATTTTGGATTTTATGCACCCATGGGATCTTTCTTTAGATCCATCAGGTACTGAGAATCTAAGTCAAAGAATCACACTGGGCCAAGAGGCTGATTCACACACATCTCTTTCCAAATCAATTAAGGAAAGAGCCAAAGGTAAAGCATATTCATTTCCATTTGAAAAATCTTTCCTTCAGGATTCACAAAGGGTTGGCCTGAGACAAAGACCTTCCTGACTCTCAGGGCAACAGAACAATAGGTAAGCAAATGGCCCAAAGCAGGGATTCTCCACTGAGACTTTACTGGTCACACTGATATCTGAGTTTTCTGAGATGCTCGCCATTCCATTCAGCTATCCAGTACATGGCCATGTCACAGAGCTTGGAGGTAGTACATATCTTGGACACAAAACCATGAGCCTATTCTGGAGATTGGCCATAATTCAGGAAGAAAACAGCAACTTAGGAAGGTAGCAGGTATCGCCCATCAATAAGGCAAGCCGCATTCAATTCATAAATTGTGCTGGATGAATGCTGGGAAGCTTTCTATGAGACAGGACACATCCATTGATGCATTCTCTTTTCTAATGTCTACAAGTACGGACACAGTGGGATACACAGACATAGAAACACTTGCATTGTCAAACGACTTACTAGAAACAGTTCACTCCAAACCAAACAAACCGCCTTTTCTAACTATTCTCAGAACATGAGACAAAACCACAAACCCACACCCGCAATGGCACCTCCTTCCCCCAAATAGGTCTGTGACTCTCCGGAGTGTGCTCTGACTGATGGGCCATACTATGATGCTCCGAAATGGCCTGACCTGTCTCAGATCTGGTCTTCTTGGCCAACAATGTGAAGTTGTTAGAAGCCAGGAGTGAGCCACTATCTGCTTTCTCAGGAAGAGCCCCTCTTCCGAGCTTTCCTGGCATTTGGCCATCCTCACATCAGTAGGTATCAAGAAAGACTGACTCTGTCCTTTGTAAATCCAAAAAAGTGAGACCACTGGGACTAGAACTGAGACTGGCTCTGGGTGCCTGGCTTTCTGTATCCCAAGTTCAGAGAGTTCCATCACCATGGAAGTGAGATGAGATCACGTCCTTCAGGAACTGAATGAGATCACTGCCTTGGCAACCACTTTGTCATAACAATTGCTTCCAACGGTCCCATAAGATGAGGGCTGCCCCTACTTCCTGTGACACTTTCACAAGTTAGAATGGTATATCACCCGTAGGCAAAAGGGAACAGCTCTCCACACAGGCCGGGTTTGGTCCATCTTCTCTACATTAAGAAGAGATAGGCTCATTCTGACTCAACCCTTAATCCTGACCAGGTTGTTTGCCATGGAAGATGATTTTTGCTCTCTCAGGTCTTACATAGCTGCCTACATATTCTCCAGAGATCATTTCTGCATGGAGCTTTGAGGTTCTCAACAGATGGAAGATCCACTGCATTCCTGTATTGTAAGACCAACACTGTCCCTGCTCTTCTGTAAACATAGATGTGAATTGGAGTCATGAGAAAACCCACGAACCTATGGGATAGCCTCTGCAGAACTTTAAAGAATTCACTTGACCCAAATGATCCCTATTCTCACTTAATGGAGGTCAGGAACCTTACAGAGGAAGGCGAGAGACTCTATCCACCATGACAGTTCTTTTGTCCATTTTGGTTTTGGATGCACACATGGGATTTTTCTTTAGACCCATCATGTGCTGTGAATCTAAGCCACAGCCTCACATAGGGCCAAGAGGCTGATTCAGACACATCCATTTCCAAAGCAATTAACCGAAGAGGCACAGGTAATGACCATTCAATTCCATTTGAAAATTATTTTCTTCAGGCTTCACAAAGTGTGGCCTGAGGCAAAGACCTTCCTGATATTCAGGGCAACAGAATAGGTAAGCAAAAGGCCCAAAGCAGGGTTTCTCCACTGAGACTTTCTTGGGCATACTAATATCTGAGTTTTCTGAGATACTCACCATTCCCATCAGCTATCCAGTACATGGCCATGTCACAGAGATTGAGGTGGTACATATCTTGGACACAAAATCATGAGCGTATTCTGGAGAGTGTCCAGAATTCAGGAAGAAAACAGGAATTTAGAAAGATAGCAGGAGTTGCCCATCCATACGGCAACCTGCAGTCCATTCATAAATTGCACAGGATGAATGCTTTGAAGCTTTCTCGTAGACAGGACAAATCCATTGATGCATTCTCATTTCTACTGTCTACAATCACGGACACAGTATGATATATAGACACAGAAACACTCACGTTGTCAAAGGACTTACTAGAAACAGTCCACTCCAAAACAAACAAACCAGCTTTCCTAACTATTCTCAGAACATGAGACAAAACCACAAACTCACACTCACACCCAAAAAGGCACCTCTTTCCCCCAAGTAGGTCTGTGTCTATCCGGAGTGTCCTCTGACTTGTGGGCCATACTATGTTCCCCAAAAATGGCGTGTCCTGTCTCCGATCTGGTCTCTTTAGCAAACTCTGTGAAGTTGTCAGGAGCCCGTGGTGAGAAACTATCTGCTTTCTCTGGAAAGGCCAGTCTTCATAGTTTCCAGGCATTTGGCTGTCCTCACATCTGTAGGTACCAAGAAAGAGTGACTCTGTCTTGTTAAATCCAAACAAGTGAGCCCACTGGGACATGGAGTGGGTTTGACTCTGTGTGCCTGGTTTCCTGGATCCCAAGATCACAGACTTTCATCACCAATAATGTAAGGTGAGGTCACTTCCTTCAAGAACTGAATGAAGTCACTGCCTTGGAAACCACTTTGTTTTAACAGTTGCTTCCAAGGTTCCCAAAAGATGGAGTCTGCCTCTACTTGCTGTGACTCATTCATAAGTTAGAATGGTATATCAACCATAGGCACCGGGGAACAGCTCTCCACACAGGCATGGTTTGGTCCATCTTCTCTACATTAGGAAGAGAGAGGCTAATTCAGACACATCCCTTCAACCTGACCAGGTTGTTTGCCATGGAAGATGACTTTTGCTCTCTCAGATCCTTCATACCTGCCTACACCTACTCAAGGGATTATTTCTGCAGGGACTTTTGAGGTTCTCAGCTGGTGGATGATACCCTACCTTCCTGGATTTTAAGACCAACTCTGTCCCTGCTCTTCTGTAAAGTGAGATTGAGGGAACAGTGTATGGTTAGTGTTAATACCATGTTCGATTTGGGTTAGGAGTCATTCTGCTGGATGAATTACGGTATTGGGAACCTGTGATATTTATAAGAATATAAATGTGAAATATATGTATGAGATCAGAGATCTGGGAAATATTTGAAGCCAAGAAAGGCATTGGGCCCTTGATTGGTATACTTAGATTGAATTATGTTCTGCACCGAGGTCTCAGATAAATCGATATACAATGGCATAGGACCCTATACCTCGGATGATTGAAAGTAGAAGAGAACATCCAGTCAAAAAGGGATAGTCTGTAGGATTAGGAAGATAGTCAGTAGGTTTAGGAAGAAGAGTGAGTCTCGGAGTTGGACCAAAAGTTCTTTAGCAATTGGTTTTCAGTTAGAGGGTGAATGTAAATGTCAGCACATGTGAAGAGACAGTCACAATGATGAACTGGGAAAAATATGTAGGAAAGCAGATATCAATAGGGGCATTAGGAAATCAGGAAAAGTATAAAGTGAGTGATAGGATTAGATATTTTCAACAGGCTTGAGGTTAAATATATAATCTTAGGAAGAAACAAATATGTAGTAACCAATAGGATTGACATTTGAGAGCAGTAGGCACCCTGGACATAGATGCTTTTAGTAATCCATGGTCACTTTCCATTTAGGCTTTGGTACAATCATATGTGTGACCTTTGCATTTTGTGTCCAGAATACTACTGTGGTAAAATGTATATGTAGATCAGGTGACATAAGTATTTCTTCCACCATAAAGGGGAGTAATATTCTGGAAACTTATAAATTAGTACTGGGGATACAAATAGGTGTACCTTGTGTTGATGATTATTGAGATGATGCATGAATAGACCATATTGTGAATAAAGTATGTAACTGGATGCAACATTAAATAATGGATTGAGTTTGCATCTGAAAATATATTGGAAATCTTATATTGATATATATACCATCATTCCAACGAGTTATATATGCAATGGTATTATTAGGGTTACGGTTTGTCGTGAAGAGTGAGTTTTGCTTCAAAAATGATTATGGAATCGAAAATAATGTGTTTAGAAAGAAGTCAAGTGAAAAGACCAGTAAAGAAACATGGAGGAATACATGTGTTCTGAAGTAGTAAGTAATTGAAAGTGAACCAAATGCCAAAAAAATTTGTGAAGTTCTGGATGAAAAAATACATCCTATGATGTCCATAAACTGAAGAAATAGTAATGTACCAGTGTTGAGTAAAAATGAACTTCAAATTACACATCATGTCCCATAGCAATCTACTTGCATTGATGTTAAACTGGTTCAGTTACTGTAGAAATATTAGGATTTTTAAGCACCATCCACTGAACTAAGTTTTCAGTAGTAGGAAACCAAAATATATTTCAGGTTTATGAATATTACTGAGAATAATCTTGTGAAAATTTGAATTTAAATGAACATAAATGAATATGAATGAATTTAGGGAGTGTATAATAAGACACATATTTTTCATATTTTTTTAAAATCCGTAGAATATACACACACACACACGCACACACACACACACATACATGCACACACACACATTAATATTTAGCAATATATATGCCAATCGATATTCATCATGAAATATAATTCATTCACAAATCCAAAAATATTCATTTTACTGAACATGGATTTATGTATAGTGTTTTTCACTAGGAAGCTCACCCATAGGTGGAATTTTCAGTTCCATCATTATTTAGGGAGAGTCATCTCTTCTCACAATTTTTATATTCCAAAGTCAGTGATCTTACAAGAATGTACGTGTGATACCAGGTAGGATATTGTATATGCATAAAAAAATTACATGTGCTGAATAGGATACAGAGAAAGGGAGACAGGAATTTACATATGTGATAACTTTAAAAAATCATGGAGAAATATTAAAATGAAAAGTTTACTAAATTTAAAACACATACTCTTGATAAAGAGGAAGACAAATACAAATATACACCATGCTTCCTATAAAAGGACTGTACTTCTATTCAGTTAGGTTTTTTTTTCTCCATGATATTAGGATTAGTAGTCAGAGTCTAGTAGGGTATGGGTTAGTGTCAGGGATTCAGTATTTCAAATGGAAAATAGAAAAATGAATCTAATGTGTATGCAAACATGTGATACACAAAAATCTTCCCTCTCTTATCCAGAACAATACCTTGACATAACCATCGCTAAAAGTAAGACACAATTAGAGGAGAGGAGTTAGAAAACCTGTGAATACATATGTGGAATGAAAAATGCTCAGGAGTTCACAACACTGGAGGTGGTAAAACAGTTTACAAAAGTATGGGAGATGGTAAACACTTCAGAAACATGGAGCTGTGCTGACCTAAAGACTTATTGAGAAACTTCCTCTGAGGTTAGGCACAAGAAATATATGTATGGCAATATTTAAATCAATGGTTCTGCAACTGATGTGATTCTGCAATCTGGGTCTGCATCTATGTGACCTGGAGGACATGGTTCTTTATTTTGTAATGAACATGAGGCAGCAGGTCTGAAAACTCCCTTTGTAGGTAAACTGTTGCTACTGGGAGCTAAGTGTCTTCCCGTGTGGTCTGTGAAGCCATTTGGTCATCCTCCACTTTTCAGGGTGTTTCTTACTGCTGCACTGGGAATTTGGTATTTGCTTCATGAAATACAATATGTTCAACTGGGACACAATGCTGGAGGGAGTTCTGTCATGTGTGGTTGGTCAGGGTCGGCAAGAGAATGTACGAACCAGGCTTCTATCCCACATAGCTTTCCCCTTGACTATAGCAACCTGATTCTGAACATTGCCCTGAAACCTCTACATATAACAAGATGCCTTTACATATAAAGGTCTGCTGCCTGCACCATGTCAGTCGCAAGATTTGGAAGCCAATGGAAGATCCAGGTGGTCCTACCAAAAATATTTATTTACACACCTATAGTCCACTGCTCTACGCCCACTACCCAGCAGGCTCCAACTTACTGGCATCTCTGTTCTACACCATTTTCACGAAACTCAGTCAATCAAGGCACTGTTTGTTATATTCATGATCAGCAACAGGATATCTAAAGGTTATCCAGTGCCACCTGGTCATGGGGATTTCAAAAATTTCATGGTATTAATCTAGTCATTTTTCAAGGATGAAGTTGGAGGCACTGTGTGTTTCATTTAATTCAGGAACCATTAAATGGTGAGGAAGCTCATTTCAATGAAAGCTCTGGAGAACACTCACAGGCAAGCCTTCCCAAAGAGTGGCCAAAAGGACACATGAATCCAGGCCCATTGAGGTACACAATGTGAGTTCCATGTGTGTTTGGACTCTCAATTATGGCTACCAAGTCTTTAAGAATTAAAACATGTGATATCCTGGCTCAGAATCCCTGAGCTCTGTGGAAAGCCATCCTGGGCCTAGATCTCTGTTTCCAAAAGCGATTCTCATGCGTGGTCTCCAAAAATCCCAACACTATTCATGGCAATACTTCTCTGAGGTCAGTTCCAGAACTCCGTCTCTAAGGGGAATCACACCAGAGTTCAAGCCCTGGTGGACCCAGTCATCTCTTCCAACTACCACACAAATTACCACAATTAAAACAAGAACCCTCCCATATGGCCCTCATCTTCTTTCATATAGACACTCATCATAATCTGGCTGGAGGTTTCCATGAGGGGTGCAGACCAAGACAGTGTCCCAAATAAGCTCCTTTGCCCCTCATTTGCCTAAAGTCAAGGTGGCCTGGACACCCATCCGGTGAACCAAAAGTGATCAAATAGGCCTGCCGTTAATACCGCTCCAATTTGAGGACTACTGTCTGTGGGGTTTAGATTCTTTATGTGAATTTTAGTCATGAGAAAACCCAAGCACAATGGACTAGCCTCTGCAGGTTTTGTAGAACTCTTTTGACCCAAAGGATCCCATTCTCACTTGATGGAAGTCAGGAACCTTACAGAGGAAGTCGAGAGACTTCCTCCCAATAATTGCTCTTTTGGCGAATTTTCTTTTGGATGCACACATGGTAACTTTCTTTAGATCCATCAGGTGCTGAGAATCTAAGCCACAGCCACACACAGGGCCAAGGGCATGATTCAGACACATCCCTTTCCAAAGCAATTAAGGAAAGTGCCACAGGTATGCCCATTCATTTCTATTTGAAAACTGTTTTCTTCAGGCTTCACAAAGGGGTGGCCTGAGGCAAAGAACTTCCTGACATTCAGGGCAACAGAACAATAGGTAAGCAAAAGGCCGAAAGCAGGGTTTCTCCTCTGAGACTTTCCTGGTCACACTGATATCTGAGTTTTCTGAGATGCTCGCCATCCCCTACAGCTATCCAGTACATGGCCATGTCACAGAGCTTGTAGGTGGTACATATCTTGGACAAAAAAACCATGGGCCTATTCTTGAGATTGGCCGGAATTCAGGACGAAAATAGAAACTTAGGAAGGTAGCAGGTGTTTCTCATCGATAAGGCAAGCTACAGTCCATTCATAAATGGGGCAATATGAATGCTGAGAAGATTTCTACTAGACACGACACATCCATTGATGGATTCTCTTTTCTAATGTCTACAACCACGGAAACAGTGGAATACACAGACATAGAAACACTCGCCCTGTGAAAAGACTTACTAGAAACAGTCCACTTCAAATGAAACAAACCGACTGTCCTACCTATTCTCAGAAAATGAGACAAAACCACAAACCCACAACCACACCCACAAAGGCACCTCCTTCCCCTAAGTAGGTTTGTGACTATCCAGAGTGTCCTCTGACTTGTGGGCCATAATATGTTCCCCCAAAATGGCCTTTCCTGTCTCAGATCTTGTCTCCTTGGCCAACTCTGTGAACTTCTTAGGAGCCAACGGTGAGCTACTACCTGCTTTCTCATGAAAAGCCCTGCATCCGAGCTTTCCTGGCATTTGGCCTTCCTCACATCTGTAGGTACCAAAAAATACTGACCCTGTCCTTGCTAAATCCAAACAAGTGAGACAACTGGGACTGGGACTGGGACTGGCTCTGTGTGCCTGGCTTCCTGGATCCCACGTTCAGAGAGTTCCATCACCAAGAAAGTGAGGTGAGGTCACTTCCTTCCTGAACTGAATGAGGGCACTGTCTTGGCAGCCACTTTGTCCTAACTGTTGCTTCCAAGGGTCCCAAGAGATTGAGGCTGCCCCTACTTCCTGTGACATTTTCACAAGTTAGAATGGTATATCAACCAAAGGCACCCAGGAATAGATCTCCACACAGGCCTGGTTTGGTCCATGATCTCTACATTAAAAAAAAATCTGATTCAGACACAACCTTTTATCCTGACCGGGTTGTTTGCCATGGAAGATGACTTTTGGTCTCTCAGGTCCTTTATTGCTTCCTACATCTTCTCCAGGGATCATTTCTGCATGGACCTTTGAGGTTCTCAGCAGGTGGAAGTTTTTCTACATTTCTGTATTGTAATATCAACTCCTGCCCTGCTTTTCTGTAAAGTTAGATTGAGGGAACAGTGTCCGGTTATGGTTAAAAACATGCTCGATTTGGGTTAGAAATCATTTTGCTGGATGAATGATCGTATTGGGAACTTGCTATGTGTAGAAGAATATATAGGTGAAATATATGTGGTGGCTGAGAGACATGTCACAGAGACAAAGGGCACCTCTCTGGAGGACCCCGCAGAGAACTCGGGAAATCAAGGAACAATAGTCTTCTCGACTCAGTGATATTTTCTTTTAGATTCGTTATTGCCATACCATTGGGTTTTGCCGGCTACTCATTCCTGGTCTCAGTGTTGGACGTTCATTGCCTGTCTTTATGGTCTTGTCTTATCTGTGTCGTGTGTCCTTGCTTTTACTGTTTGTGGAACTTTCATTATGGAACAGAGCACGTCAATGCCTCTGTCCCTGACCCTTGATCACTGGACCAAAGTCCGCTTAAGGGCTCAGAATCTTTCTTTTTTTAGTAAAACGCTGGACCTGGCAGAATCTCTGTGCCTCAGAATGGCCCATCTTTGGAGTCGTATGGCCCCTAGAAGGATCTTTCTACTTCCCACTAATTTAAAAAGTCAGAGGTATTGTCTTTCAGCCAGCGCCACATAGCCATCCGGATCAACAGCCATATATCTTAACTTGGCAGGACCTCTGCAAATCTCCTCCTCCATGGGTGAAGCCTTTCCTTGCCCCTACCTCTGCTCCTACTCCTTCCCCCATGATCTCTCAAACCCTCTCAACCTCCTCCTCCTCCACCCTCTGTTCTCCCTGAGTCACAGATTTGACTCTACTGGACTCTTCTCCCCCTCCTTATCCCCTGCCCTCGTCCCCTAACACACAACACACTCTAAGTGATTCCGCTGCTGCTGACTAAGCCTCTCTACCATTGGAGGAAGCTAAGCCGGTAATAGGATCTGACAATGGACCGATGTTCATGACCCAGGTAAGTCAGGGGTTAGCCAGGAACCTGGGGATTAATTGGAAGTTAAATTGTGCCTATAGACCACAGAGTTCAAGACAAGTAGAAAGAATGAATAGAACCATTAAAGAGACCTTAACGAAATGAAGCTTAGAGACCAGCATAAGATTGGACTATGCTCCTGCCTTATGCAATGTTTCATGCAAGAAAAAATCCCTTTGTTTCTTTGAGTAACCTTACCACATGTGAAATTCTTTATGGTGGCCCTCCTCCAGTAGGGGACCTAAGCCCAACTGTAAGACCTAAAGATCCTTTCCACACCCCCTTGCTTGACAGACTTAAAGATCTTGAAAGAACTCAGTAATACCTGTGAAAACAGCTGGCCACTGCCTACCCAACTGGGAACCAGGGGATTCCACATCCATATCAAGTAAGAGATTTCATCTATGTAAGATGATATCAGGTGTCATCCCTGGTACCCCGCTGAAAAGGACCATACCAGGTGCTATTATAACACCTACAGTGGTAAACGTAAACAGAATCACTTCCTGGATCCATACCTCTCATCTCAAGCCTGCTGCCTGTACAGAATCTTTCTGGAAACTGAAAAAGACTGGTAAGAGTTTCAAATTGTGTATTGGCAATGTGAATAAGGTTATATACTCTCCCCTTGGCTACAAGTAGTCCTAACCCTCATCAGCCCATTAAGCAGTGATGGCTGATCACAAATCCTACTGGAAAAGAAGTATGGTCTATCTCGCATGCAGCCCACTTAGGGACCTGGTGGCCATCTCTCCACCCAGACATTTGTTAGCTGGCTATAGGTATTTCCTATTGTGATATCCCTGATGAAGAGGATCCCACTAAAATACCATTAAATCCCTTCTGTACCATAGATAATGGAAACAAACATTATGGATGTAGGGACACGCGAGCCAGATGCAGATTGGCTAGTCTAGATTACTAAGTTTGCCTGGCAGACTATCAAAGCCACAAAGAGTAATGGCTGTGTGGGGGAAAAGCCGACTTTTTCTGTATGTCATGGAAATGTGTGCATACAGGGGCTGCCTGATGAAACCCCAATTCTTCATCAAATTCAGTACACAGCATTGGCCACATTACCAATTAGACAACCAAAAACTATGGCACCCAGATGGGTCTCTAGATCCTCAAATTTTGCGTGACCTTTTTAACTTCTGCAAGTGCTCAAAAGAGTGAAAGGAAATTCCCCTATGTGGAAGCCTTTTCCCTCCCTCACTCACATCCTGAACTATGCTTCTCCAATAGATCATTATCCTCAGCCTTCTGCTCCAGACCCTCTGATGTCACTCCCATCTCAGCAACTTGATTTCTCCCCTCCAATAACTAGATCAGAAACCCAAAGCTCCACCAGTTCTCAGACCATCGGCCCCTTGCTGAGGTAGCAGGTACATAGGTACCGCTACACCGACTCATTCCTCTCATCTCCTGTCAGTGCCCTCACCGGGTCCCACCAGGTCCTCTTACCAGCTAACCCAATGCTCAAACGAGCTGAGGAGAGCCCTGAGACCCTTATCCAAGATGTAATATAATTGGCCTTTAAAGTTGCTTTGTCATCACTGAAAACAGGTTACTAAAATTTAAAGTCCCTCACAGGATTTTGGGATCCTCACTCCCGTCTTTCACTCTGCTCTACCTGATCTACTGCTCAAGTTTGCTGCTAGGAAATTCCCAATACCCTTTCGCATTATTCTTTTGCATCTCTCTTTTCACTCATTCTCAGATCCTCGGAGGTGCTCTCAGCCCCACCTTCCCCGTCTTTCCCCCTCTGTACCAGGCCCACAGAAAAGTCTTAAATGACCTTCTTCAGAAGTCTTCACCATGGCTGAGTTTTGAAGTCTCAGCAAAACAGTCCCAATAAAGACTTTAATGTAGATAAACTTTCTCTTTCGTATTGCCCTGTTCTACTTGGCCACTGGCTAAAAATCTCAGTACTTCTAAGCTAGACAACCCCTAACTAGTTTTTCACAAAATATGTGAACAAGTCCTCTGGCCTTCAGCTGGGGCTTCACAGAGATGGCTACATTTCTAAGATAAAGAAATTACCAACCGGGCTCCATGGTAACAGCTGGCAGGGGGAAAATAAGAAATGGAAGAAAAAGCTCTCCTCCTCCCACGTGTCCTTGAAAAGTTAACTTGCCCAGAACAGAAGGAAAAACAGAAACAAATACTGCTTTTTTAAACTTCTGAAGACTGTGAACTTCTGAGCCCCATCCCTTATATGTTGGGTACAAAATTCTGAAACTACCTAAACTTGAGTTTCAGGGGATTAATTGATTACAATAGAAGCAATGCCCTCTGAATCCGGTTTCAACCAAATAGGACTGTTTCCCTCTCTTGAGTGCTATCTTAGGTGCCTTGCTTTGTCAGTGCCTACAACAGCATAATTCTATATACTTAAACATCGTTTATGTTTTCGTGAAATGATCAAGATATGTGATAAATTGTGTAATGGTGCAGATGTTTCCCAGAGTGCTCTATCATGATGCAGGTTCATTTGAAGATCAAATAGGGGGGGCATACAACCGGTTCCACTGGGAACATATATCCCTCACTTTAGCCATCCTATTAGGAATAGGAGTTGCTGCACGGGTGGGCAGAGGAACCAGTGGCATTGTCCATGGGACACAAAAGATGACCCAATTAGAAGCAGCAATAGAGCAAAAGTAAGATATTAGAAACCTCCTTCAGGGCTTTGCATGAAACTTTAACCTCTCTCTCTGAAGTTGTTTTACAGAACAGTTGAGGGTTGGACCTCCTCTTCATTAGAGAAGGGGGCCTTTGTGCTGCATTGAGGGAAGAATGTTGTTTTTATGCTGACTATACTGGAGTCGTAATAAAATCTATGAGTAAATTTAAAAGACACCTTGAAGAGCATCAACAAGTGAGAGAGGGCCCAAAAGGGTGGCTTGAGTCTTGGTTCACACAGTCCCCCCGGTTAACTACGTTTTTATCAACCCTGGCCGGTCCAATAATAATCCTCATATTATTGCTAACTATAAAACCCTGTTTGCTCAACCGTGTAATGTCTTTTCTCCAGGCTCAAATTGGAGGAGTTAAACTTATGGTAATACCCCACTAGCAGACATTGAATGTGACACCCTCCAATGATCATTTTTATGATTAAAATTAGCCAGAAGAAGAAGTGGGGAATGAAATATTAATAAAATAGGTACTTGTCACATCTTGTTTTTCTGTATGCTTAACAGAACACTGTTGAAATCTTGAGAAATGTTTGCAAAACTTGTTCCCAGAATGTTCTATCCCCAGCTGCCAAATTGCAGAATGTACTCCCTCTCCCAGTTGCATGCAAACCGCCCACTCGCCCTGACCCATCAATACAATTCCGTCCCTTCCCTCTCCAGGGAAAGTATATAAGCTCTACTTCAGCTATTCTCAGGGCTATCTGCTCTATTCAGGTGAGCTCTGAACCCCAGCCTGCTGGACACCCAATAAACCGTTTGATGTTGCATGAGATAGTCTGTTGGTAGTCTCCTCCTCTGAAGCTCGCACCACATTTACTTAGATGATTAAATGTAGAAGAGAACATCCAGTCAAAAAGGGATAGTCTGTAGCATTACGAAGATAGTCAATAAGTTTAGGAAGAAGGGTGAGTATAAGATTTGGAACAAAAGTTTCTTAGCAATAGGATTTCGATTAGAGAGTGAATGTAAATGTCAGCACAGGTGAAGAGTCAGTCACAATGATGAACTGGGGAAAATATGTAGGAAAGCATATATCAATATAGACATTACAAAATCAGGCAGAGTATAAAGTGAGTGATAGGATTAGACATTTTGAACAGGGTTGAGTTTAAATATATAATCTTAGGAAGAAACAAATATGTAGTCACAAATAGGATTGACATTTGAGAGCACTGGGCAAATTTCAGGTGGATGAATATTTCTGAGAATAATCTTGTGAATAGTTGATTATAAATCCACATACATGAACATGAATGAATTTAGGGAGTGAATATAAGACACATATATTTCATATTTTGAAAAATCTGGAGAGTGTATATATATATATATATGCATATATATACATATACATAAAACACACACACAGACAAAAAAAGTAGCAATATATATGTCAATCAAAATTCATTATAAAATATATACCATCCACAGATCTAAAAATATTCATTTTACTGAACATGGATTTATGTATAATGCTGTTCAACTAGCAAGCTCACCCATAGGTTGAATATTCAGTTCCAACAGGGTTTAGTAGGAGTGATCTCTTCTAACAATTTGTATCTGCCAAGTCAGCCACCTCACAAGAATGTACGTGTGGTACCAGATAGGAATCTATATGTGCATATAAGAATACAGAGAAAGGGAGACAGGAATTCACATATTTGTTAACCTTAAAAATACTAGGACAACTATTTCAACAAACAATTGACTAGATTTATAACTCCAACTCTGTATCATGCAAAAGGCAAGTCCATCTATACACCATGCCTACTCTGAACTGCTTGTATTTCTATTCTTTATGGGTTATTTTTCTCCATCATATTAGGATTAGTAGTCAGAGTCTGGTAGGGTATGGGTTAGAGTCAGGTATTCAGTATTTTGAATTGAAAATAGGACACTGAATCCAATGTGTATGCAAATATATGCTACGGAAAAATCTTCCCACTCTCCTCCAGAACAATGCCTTGACATTACCTTCGCCCCAAGTAAGACACAATTAGAGGAGAAGAGTTAGAAAATCTGTGAATACATATCTAGAATGGAAAATGCTCCAGATTTCACATCTTTGGAGGTGGTAGAGGAGTTTCCAAAAGTAAGAGACAGGGTAAACACTCCACAAACATGGAGCTCTGCTGGCCAAAAGACTTTTTGAGAATCTGCCGCTGAGGTTGGGCACTTGAAATATATGTTGTTGTCAGGAGCTTTAGCTTTATTTGTAGTGAAACCATCAAAGCTGGATCTGCATCTATGTGACCTGGAGGAAATGGTTACTTATTTTCAAATAAAAATGAGGCAGCAGTGATGAATTCTCTTTTTGTAGGTAAACTTTGGCCACTGAGGGATAAGGGTCTTCCCGTGTGGACTGTGAAACCAATGGTCATCCTCCAATTTTCGTGGTGTTTCTTGCTGCTGCACTGGGAGTTTGGTATTTGCTTCATGAAATACAACGAGTTCAAATGGGACACAGTGCTGAAGGGAGTTCTGTCAGGTGTGGTTGGCAGGGTCTCCAGGAGAATGCACCAACCAGGGTTCTATCTCAAGTAGCTTGCCCCCTTGACAATTACAACATGATACTGAACATTGCTCTGAAACCTCTCCATATAAAAATATGCCTTTACATATATGGGTGTGATGGTTGCACCATGTGAGTCACAGCCATTTGGAAGCCAATGGAAGATCCACATGGCCCCACCACAGATGTTTTATCACACATTTGCATAACACAGCTCTAGGCCCACTACTTACCAGGCCCCAACTTACTGGCATCTCTGTTCTACACCATTTTCATGAAACCCAGTCAATCAAGGCCCTGTCTGTTATACTCATGATCATCAACAGGACATCAAAGGTCCTCCAGTGCCAGCTGGTCATCGGAATTTCTAAAATTTCATGGTAATTATCTAGCATTTTTTCACAGATGCATTTGGAGGCAATGTTGGTTTCAATTCATTCAGGAACCATTAAATGGTGAGGAAGCTAATTTCAGGGAAATCTCTGGAGCACTCTCACAGGCAAGTCTACCCAAAGAGTGGCCAAAAAGTCACATGAAGCCAGGCCCATTGAGGTCTACAAAGCGAGGTCCAAGTGTGTTTTGAATCTCAATTATGCCTGCCAAGTCTTTCAGAATAAAATCATGTAATATCCTGGCTGTGATTCCCAGTGTTCTGTGGAAAGCCACTCTGGGCCTTGATCCCAGGTTCCCAATGGCAACTCTCATTCCTGGCCTCCTAAAATCCCCACACAATTCATGTCAATACTTCTCTGAGGTCAGTTCCAGAACTCAGTCTCTAAGGGGAATCACAGCAGAATTCATGCCCAGGTGGACCCAGTCATCTCTTCCAACTGCCACACAAATGACCACAATTATAACCAAAACACTCCTACATGGCCCTCATCTTCTACCATAAAGATACTCATCATAACATCTGGATGGAGGTTTTCATGAGAGGCACATCCCAAGACAGTGTCCAAAATATGCTCCCTTGCCCCTCATTTGCTGAATGACAGGGTGGCTTGGACACCCTTCCTGTGAACCAGGAGTGATCAAATAGGCCTGCCCTTAATACTGCTTCGCTTCTCCTATTTGAGGCTCTCTGACTGTGGGGTCTAGATTCTTTTTGTGAATTGGAGTCATGAGAAAAGCCAAGCCCCTCTGCAGAGATTTGAAGAACTCATTTCACCCAAAGAATCCCTATTCTGACATGATGGATTTCAGAAACCTAACAAAGGAAGGCAATATAATTCATGCACATTGATTGAACGTTTTTCCATTTTGGTTTAGATGCACATATGGGATCTTTCTTTACTTCCATCAGGTGCTGAGAATCTAAGTCACAGCCTAAAACAGGGCAAAGGGCCTGAATCAGACACATCCTTTTCCAATGAAATTAAGCAAAGAGCCAGAGGAGATGCACATTCATTTCCATTTGAAAACTGTTTTCTTCAGGCTTAACAAAGGGGTTGCATGAGACAAAGACCTTCCTGATATTCAGGGCAACAGAACAATAGGTAAGCAAAAGGCCCAAAGCAGGGTATCTCCACTGAGACTTTCCTGGTCACACTGATATCTGAGTTTTCTGAGATGCTGGCCATTCCATTCAGATATCCAGTACATGGCCATGTCAAAGACCTTGGATTTGGTACATATCTTGGACACATAACCATGAGCCTATTCTAGAGAGTGGCCAGAATTCAGGAAGAAAACAGGGACTTAGGAAGGTATTAGGTGTTGCCCGTGCATAAGGCAAGCCACACTCCATTCATAAATTGGGCAGGATGAATGCTGGGAAGCTTTATAGAAGACATGACACATCCATTGCTGCATTCTCTTTTCTCATGTCTACTACCACAGGCACAGTGGGATACACAGACATGGAAACACTCACCTCTTCAAATGACTTACCGGAAACAGTTCACTCCAAAACAAACAAACCGCCATTCCTACCTATTTTCAGAACATGAGAGAAACCACAAACCCACACCCACTCCCAAAAAGGCACCTCCTTCCCCATAGGTGTATGACTAACCAGAGTGTCCTCTGACTGGTGGCCATACTCTGTTCTTCCGAAATGGCCTGTCCTCTCTCAGATCTGTTTTCCTTGGCCAACTCTGTAAAGTTGTAAGGAAAAAGTGGAGAGCCACTACCTGCTTTCTCAGGAAAGTTCCCTCTTCAGAGCTCTCCAGGCATTTGGTAATCCTCACTTCAGTAGGAACCAAGAATGACTGACTTTATCCTTGCTAAATCCAAACAAGTGAGCCCACTGGGACTGGGACTGAAACTGCCTCTGGGTGCCTAGCTCCTTGGATACAAAGTTCAGAGAGTTCCATCACCAAGGAAATGAGGTATGTCACATTCTTTGGAACTGAATGAGGTCACTGCCTTGGCAAAGGTATATCTTATGATGTGCAAAAACTGAAGAAATAATAATGTACCAGTGTCGAATACAAATGAATGACAAATTACATATCATGTCCCATAGGAGTCTACTTGCATTGATGTTAGACTGGGTCAGTTACTGTAGAATAATTAGGATTTGTATGCACCATTCACTGAAGTTAGTTTTCAGTACTAGGAAACAAATATGTATTTCAGGTGGATGAATATTTCTGATTATCATCTTGTGAAAAGTGGATTATAAATCCACATACATGAACATGAATGAATTTAGAGAGTGTATATTAGACACATATATTTCATATTTTGAAAAATTTGGAGAGTATATCTATATCTATATCTATACACACACACACACACACACACACACACACACAACTCACAGACATTAAAAAGTACCAATATTAATGCCAATCGAAATTCATCAGTAAATATGTATCATCCACAAATGCAAAAATATTTATTTTACTGAACATGAGTTAATGTATAATGTTGTTCTACTAGGACGCTCTCCTATAGGTTGAATTTTCATTTCCAACAGCATTTAGGAGGAGTGAACTCTTCTCACAATTTGTATCTGCCAAGACAGCCACCTCACAAAAATGTACGTGTGATACCTGGTAGGATTCTATATATGCATATAAATATACATGTGTGAATAGGCTACAGAAAAGGGAAATAAGAATTCACATATTTGTTAAGCTTAAAAACACATGGAGAATATTTTAAATAAATTTGACTAGATTTAGAACTCCTACCTTATATAATGCAAATGTCAAGTCCAACTATACAACATGTCTCCTCTGAAGTACTTGTATTTCTAATGTGTTGGGCTAATTTTCTCCATTATATTAGGATGAATAGTCTGAGTCTACTACGTATGGGTTAGTGTCAGGGATTCAGTACTTCGAATGGAAATTTGGAAAATGAATCCAATGTGTATGTAAAAATATGCTGCACAAATATCCTCCCGCTCTCATCCAGAACAATGCCTTGACATTACCTTCACCCCAAGTAAGACACAATTAGAGGAGAAGAGTTACAAAATCAGTGAATACATATCTGGAATGGAAAATGCTCAGGAGTTCACAACCTTGGAGGTGGTAGAGGAGTTTCCAAAACTAAGGGACAGGGTAAACACTCCACAAACATGGAGCTCTGCTGGCCTAAAAACTTTTTGAGAAACTGCCTCTGAGCTTCCACACTTGAAATATATGTAGTTTTCAGGAGATTTGGCTTCCTCTGTAGTGAGACCATCAAAGCTGGGTCTGCATCTATGTGACCTGGAGGACATGGTTTCTTATTTTCCAATGAACAAGATGAAGCAGTGCTGAATCCTCTCTTTGTAGGTAAACTGAGGCCACTGGGGACTAAGTGTCTCCCCGTGTGGACTGTGAAGCCATTTGGTCCTCTTCCAGTTTTTGTGGTGTTTTTGCTGCTGCACTGTGAGTTTGGTATTTGTTTCACGAAATACTAGGAGCTAAACTGGGACACAGTGCTGGAGGGAGTTCTGTCACGTGTGGTGGGTCAGGGTCTGCAAGAGAATGCACCAACTAGGCTCCTATCTCTCACAGCTTGCCCCATTGCCCCCTTGTCCATGTCAACCTGATTCTTAATTTTCCTCTGAAAACTCTCCATATAACAAGATGCCTTTACATATAAGGGTCTGTTGGCTGCACCATGTCAGTTACAAGCCATTTGGAATCCAATGGTAGATCCACATGGCCCTACCACGGATGTTTTATCAAACACCTCCCCACCACTGCTCTAGACCCACTACTCAGCAGGCTCCAAATTTCTGGCATCTCTGTTCTACACCATTTTCATGAAACTCAGTAAATCAAGGCACTGTCTGGTATACTCATGATCAGCAACAGGATATCCAATGTTTCTCCAGTGCCACCTGGTCATAGGAATTTCAAAAATTTCATGGTATTTATCTAGCCATTTTTCAACCATGAAGTTGGAGGCACTGTGGGTTTCAGTTCATTCAGCAAACATTAAATGATGAGGAAGCTCATTTCAATGAAATCTCTGGAGAACTCTCACAGGCACGGCTTCCCAAAGAGTGGACAAAAGGTCACATTAGGCCAGGCCCATTGAGGTCTACAATGTGAGGTCCATGTGTGTTTTGACTCTGAACTATGGCTGCCATTTCTTTAAGAATAAAATCATGTGATATCCTTGCTGAGATTCCCAGGCCTCTGTGGAAATCCACCCGGGGCCTAGGTCTCAGTTTCCAAGAGCGACTTTCATGCGTGGCCTCTTAAAATCCCAACAAAATTCATGGCAATGCTTCTCTGAGTTCAGTTCCAAAACCCAGTCTCTAAGGGGAATCACACCAGAGTTCAAGCTCACGTGGACCCAGTCATTTTTTCCAATGCAACACAAATGACCAAAATTAAAACCAAAACACTCCCACATGGCCTTCATCTTATTCCATATAGTCAATCATCTTAACCTCTGGCTGGAGGTTTCCATGAGGGGCGCAGCCCAAGACAGTGTCCAAAATCAGCTCGTTTGTCCCTCATTTGCCTAAAGTCAGGGTAGCCTGGACACCGTTTCTCTGAAACAGGAGCGAACAAATAAGCCTGCCGTTAATACTTCTTTGTTTCTCCAATTTGAGGCCTACTGATTTTAGGTATCGATTCTTTAGGTGATTTAGAGTCATGCGAAAACACAAGCACCTCTGCAGGGCTTTGAAGAACTCATTTGACCCAAAGAATCCCTATTGTCATTTGATGGAGTGCAGGAACCTAACAGAGGAAGGCAAGAGACTTCATCCACAATGAATGATATTTTTTGCCATTTTGGTTTTGGAAGCTCACTTGGGATCATTCTTAAGATCCATCAGGTGCTGAGAATCTAAGTCACAGCCACACACAGGTCCAAGAGGCTGATAAAGAGCCACAGGTGAGGCCCATTCATTTCCATTTGAAAACTGTTTTCTTCAGGCTTCACAAAGGGGTGGCCTGAGGCAAAGACCTTCCTGACATTCAGTGCAACACAACAATAAGTAAGCAAAAGGCCCAAAGCAGTGTTTCTGCACTGAGACTTTCCTGGTCACACTGATATCTGAGTTTTTTGAGATGCTCGCCATTCTCTTCAGCTATCCAGTACATGGCCATGTCACAGAGCTTGGAGGTGGTACATATTTTGGACACAAATCCATGAGCCTATTCTGGAGAGTGGCCAGAATTCAGGAAGAAAACAACAACTTAGAAAGATAGCAGGTGTTGCACATTGATAAGACAAGCTGCAGTCCATTCATATATTGGGCAGGATGAATTATGGGAAGATTTATACTAGACAGGACACATCCATTAATGCATTCTCTTTTCTAATGTCTACAACAACGGACACAGTGGGATACACAGAAAGAGAAACACTCGCCATGTCAAATGACTTACTAGAAACTGTCCACTCCAAACCAAACAAACCGCCTTTTCTATCTATTCTCAGAACATGAGACAAAACAACAAACCCACACCCACTCCCACAAAGGCACCTCCTTCCCCCAAGTACGTCTGTGACTATCCGGAGTGTCCTCTGACTGGTGGGCCATACTATGTTCCCCCGAAATGGCCTGTCTTCTCTCAGATCTTGATTCCTTGACCAACTCTGTGAAGATGTCAGGAAAAAGTGGTTAGCCACTACCAGTTTTCTCAGGAAAGGTCCATCTTCAGAGCTCTCCTGGCATTTGGCCATCCTCACATCATTAGGTACCAAGAAAACTGACTCTGTCCTTGGTAAATCCAAACAAGTGAGCGCACTGGGACTGGGACTGGGGCTGCCTCTGGGTGTCTGGCTTCTTGGATACCAAGTTCAGAGAGTTCCATCACCAAGGAAATGAGGTATTTCACATTCTTTGGAACTGAATGAGGTCACTGCCTTGGCAACCACTTTGTCCTAACAGTTGCTTCCAAGGGTAACATAAGATGGAGGTTGCCAGAACTTCCTGTGACACTTTCATAAGGTAGAATGTATATCACCATTGGCACCCGGGAACAGCTCTCCACTCAGCCCTGGTTTGGTCCATCTTCTGTACAATAAGAAGAGAGAGAGGCAGATTCAGACACATCCCTTCATCCTGACCAGGTTGTTTGCCATGGAAGATGACTTTTGCTCTCTCAGGTGCTTCATACCTGCCTACATTTCTCCAGGTACCATTTGTGCATGGACATTTGAGTTTCTCATCAGGTTGAAGGTCCCCAACTTTCCTGTATTGTAAGAACCACTCTGTCCCTGCTCTTCTGTAAAATGACTGAGGGAACAGTGTATACTTGGGGTTAAAAACAGGTTTGATTTGGATTACGAGTGATTCTGTGTGATGAATAATGGTATTGGGAACCTGCAATATTTACAAGAATATAGAGGTGAAATATAAGTAGGAAAACAGAAATCTAGGTATGATTTGAAGCCCAGAAGGGTTTTGCCCTTGATTGGGATACTTAGCTTTGAATGATGTTCTGCAAAGATGCCTCAGATAATTCCATATACAATGGCATAGGACCTTGTACATTGGATGATTGAATTTAGAAGAGAACATCCAGTCAAAAAGGGATATTCAGTAGGATTAGGAAGATAGTCGGTAGGTTTAGGAAGAAGAGTGAGTATAGGATTTGGACCAAAAGTTCTTTAGCAATAGACTTTCGGTTGTTGAGTGAATGTAAATGTCAGCACATATGAAGAGTCAGTCACTATGTTGAACTGGGGAAAATATGTAGAAAAGCAGATATCAATAGAAACATTACGAAATCAGGCAAAGTATAAAGTGAGTGATAGAATTAGACATTTTCAACAGGGTTGAGATTGAATATATAAATTAGGAAAAAAACA
The DNA here is from genome assembly GCF_048772815.1 of Callospermophilus lateralis. Classification (NCBI taxonomy): domain Eukaryota; kingdom Metazoa; phylum Chordata; class Mammalia; order Rodentia; family Sciuridae; genus Callospermophilus; species Callospermophilus lateralis. Next base: position 292,213 of record NW_027513033.1, read on the forward strand.
AATATGTAGTCACCAATAGGATTGACAATTGACAGCATTAGGCAACCTGGACATGGATGTTTTTAGAAATCCATGTTCACTTTCCATTTAGGCTTTGGTACAATCATAAGTGTGACCTTTCCATTTTTTGTCCAGAATATTACTGTGATAATGAGGTGACATGAGTATTTCTTTCACCATTTCTGGGAGCAATATATTGAAGATGTAAAATGAGAATCGGGGGTACAAAGAGGTGTACCCTGTTTCTAGGAACATAGAGAAAAAGCATGAATAGACCATACTGTGAATAAATAATATAACTTTTTTGAACTTTAAATAATGAATTGAACTGATATCTGAAAAATTAAAGGAAATCGTATATTGATATACAATCATTCATTCCAACCAGGTATATATGTAATAGAAATATTTGTGTTTAGGTTTATCATAAAGAGTGTGTGAGTTTTGCTTCAAAATGATTATGGAAATTCAAAAAAATGTGTTTGGAAAGAAGTCTCATGAAAAGACCAGTCAAGAATACCCTGACAAT